>NC_133468.1:35232500-35365000 GCF_048565385.1 Saimiri boliviensis | reverse complement strand
TGGGTGACAGAGCGGGACTCCATCCCCCCCCACCAAAAAAAAAGAGAATGTGGCGAAGCACCTAGCTTTGAAGTTATCTGATCATATTCTTATCATGAGTCTTCTTGAGGACCCTGGGTGAGGGTGAGGGCAGAGGGCTGGCAATACTACAGGGGAGGGAGTGGCCTCCAACCTGCAGCTGAGGCAGAGTGTAAGTGAGGGAGCCAGGGAGCCCGACGGGAAGCCCCTCTAGTGTCCCCATCCTGACGGCGGGTCCCAGCTCCTCTCATCCCTCCCTCCCTTGTCCCTGCCCAGAGAGCAGCTGGTTTGGGAATGGGCAAGGGGATGGGTCCAAAGCCCTTTCTGCTAACAGGACAGCTGGCGGGGGGCCAGGACGCCCCCAGACCCTGTCCCACTGCTTGCTCACCGTATCGCGTGTTGAACAGCAGCTCCACCTGCTTCCGCAGGGGACGGATCACGTCACCATGGCTGTCTGGAAGGCAAAAGGCAGTCTGTGGAGCCTCTCTGGTGGCAGCTTCTCAGCTGATGTCCCAGCTCTGCTGGTACCATGATTGGCCCTGGGTGGGATCTTGGAATGGGAGAAGGCTGGGGCGGCGGTGGTGGGTAACTTACGGCCTCAGAAATGGCACAGGCACACCTGACAATGCCTGGGCTCACATGCTTGTTTGTAAAACCAAATCTAGGGCACTGCCAGCCTGAATGAAGATTTGGAAGGTTCTGTGAACTAGGAGTAACCATGGGTCTTTCCAGGTGTGTGAGTACAGAACGTGACTGAGAGCGCGTGGGTACGCAGTAAGCCTGCAAATTGAGCACGCTGCCACCAGGTGGCAGCGGAAGTGTGTGCAGACTTCATGGTTCCTCCTGCCAGGCTGGGTTTGGGGAAGTGAAATTCTCTCCTCTGACACTCACTCATTCCATTCCAGGATACCCTAGGCTCCCCCCTCGCCTTGACTTCCCTCTCTTTCTCTCCTACTTCCATCTCAGCAAGGAAGGAATTTTCCCGTTCCTGAGAATGGGCGTGTCTGCTGGACACAAAGCCAATTTTGGGCTTTCGGGCCTCAATGCTACCTGCTGATAGAGGAGGCTCAGTTCTCGGTCTTAAAACCTTTGCAGAAAGCAGCGGCGTGTGTAATAAAAACTAAGCCTTGCAATTTCCCTGAGCAGGGGCGACGGCTCGTACCACTGACCAGGTACCTCCTGGGTCTAGAGGACAGGCCCTTGAATCTCCTCCCACCTCGGGCAGCCCACAGGACTCCCACCCCCACACCAGGGTGCTGGAGAGAGATGGGTGGAGAGAAGGCAGAGAGCCAGAGGCCAAAGGGGAGGTGGAGGGCAGGGGAGGAGAGATGGGGTGGGGCTGGGGGTGAAATGTTGGGGGCAGACAGGGTCTCACCCTCCACGGGCCTTTCCTCGGGCCGCGGGTCCTCGCTGAGGCCTTTGTCTGAAAGAGAACAGAGGATGCCGAGAAGCCACGTGTATCATCTCCTAAGCCATGCGCCGTGGATGTCAGACGAGATAGCTTGGAAATGGCAGGCCAGGGGGGCCAGCTCTGAAGCACGGCACCTATTCCCATGGGATCAGGGACCCCGATTCCACACGGGTGCCCACCCTGTAAGCAGGCTGAGATCACTTCGCATGCACCTCCCAAGCTAGTCTGTTCTAGACACAGAGGACACGTGGGAACAAGATGAAGTCCTGGGCCGGGCGCGGTGGCTCACGCCTGTCATCCCAGCACTTTGGGAGGCTGAGGTGGGCAGATCAACTGAGGTGGGGAGTTCGAGACCAGACTTGCCAACATGGTGAAACACCATTTCTACTAAAAATATAAAAATTGGCCGGGCACGGTGGCGGGTGCCTGTAATCCCAACTGTTCAGGAGGCTGAGGCAGGAGAATCGCCTGAACCCGGGAGGTGGAGGTTGCAGTGAGGTCGTGCCACTGCACTCCAGCCTGGGTGACAGAGTGAAACCCCAAAAATCCAGGTGAGAAGACAGGGTACAATTTGTTCAAAATAGTTATCACATGAGTTAGCACATGGAGAAAACATACAAAGGGTAGATATTAGGAATACTAGTGGTTACCTGAGGAGGATGTGACGGGAGCTTTTTCCTTCACGTTACATACTTTTGTTTGTTTGTTTGTTTTGTTTTTCTTTCTTTTTCTTTTTTAAAATTTTTTATTTATTATTTTAAAAAAGACGGGGTTTTACCATGTTGGCCAGGCTGGTCTCGAACTCCTGACTTCAGATGATCCGCCCACCTCGGCCTCCCACAGTGCTGAGATTACAGGCGTGAGCCACCGTGCCCGGCTGTTTGTTTTGTTTTTAAGAGACACTGTCTTGCTGTATTGCCCAGGCTGGAGTACAGTGGTGCAATCTCGGCTCATGGCAGCCTCAACCTCTTGGGTTCAAGCAGTCCTCCCATCTCAGCCTCCCAATGTGTTAGGATTATAGAAATGAGCCACTGCACCTGCTCAATGTGTTACACGGTTCTATACCATTTAACTGTTTCTTTTTTTTGAAATGGAGTCTCACTCCTGTCGCCCAGGCTGGAGTGCAATCACATGATGTCAGTTCACCTCAACCTCTGCCTCCCGGTCCAGGTGATTCTTCTGCCTCAGCCTCCCGACTAGCTGGGATTACAGGTATCTGCCACCATGCCTGGCTAATTTTGCATTTTTAGTAGAGACAAGCTTTCTCCATGTTGGTCAGGCTGGTCTCGAACTCCCAACCTTAGGTGATTTGTCCGCCTGTAATGCCGGGATTACGGGTGTGAGCCACCGCACCCGGTCCCATTTAAATGTTTCATATCATACATGTGTAAACAGAAAAAGCACATATATGCAAAACCCTCTAACGCATGGTGGTCCTAAAAATCTCAGAATGTTCTTTTTTGTTGTTCTTTTTGAGACAGAGTCCTGCTCTGTTGCCCAGGCTGGAATGCAGCGGTACAGTCTCAGCTCACTGCAACCTCTGTCTCCTGGGTTCAAGCGATTCTCCTGCCTCAGCCTCCTGAGTAGCTGGAATTACAGGTGTGCACCCCCATCAGAATTTTTTTTTTTCCCCTGAGACGGAGTTTTGCTCTTGTCCAGGCTGGAGCGCAATGGCTCACTAAAACCTCTGCCTCCTGGGTTCAAGTGATTCTCCTGCCTCAGCCTTCCGAATAGCTGGGATTACAGGTGCCCACCACCATGCCAGCTAATTTTGTATTTTTAGTAGAGACAGGGTTTCCACATGTTGGCAGGCTGGTCTCAAACTCCTGACCTCAGGGGATCCACCCGCCTCGGCCTCCCAAAGTGTTGGGATTGCAGGTGTGAGCCACCACACCCAGCCAGAATTTTCTTAATCCCTCAGGTTTGCCTGGGGTACCTGGGAAGAAACCCTGCATGGGAAATCAGCAAACACGTGTTCCAGCCCAAGGCTGTGTGACCTTGGGGAGGTGAACGAGCCTTGCTGAGCCTGTGCTCTGCTCTGACAAACAGCAATGGTGCTGTGCTCACCAAGGCCCCCAGACCCTCCAGTGCCACCTGCTGCGGTGCCTCTGGCTGTGAGTGCTGCGCTGAGGCTTCCATGGTGTTTCTAACACCACTGGGAACTCAGCCGGGCACTGTGCCAATTCCTTAGCCGCCACGCCACACTGTCACCTCAGCCTGAGCTTGGCGTCAACCAAACTCTCTGGATAGCTACGCCACAGACTGCTGTCAAGTCTGGTCATGCCCAGTTTGTGCTGGACAAGTCATATTTTTGTCTTCATTACCAAAATATTAAAAGTGCATCACAACTGATTTAGATAATAAAAAAAAAATAAAATAAAAAAATGAAGGCTGGGCATGGTGGCTCATGCCTGTAATTCCAGCACTTTGGGAGGCCGAGGTGGGGGCAGATCACAAGGTCTTGCGTTCGAGACCAGCCAGGCCAACATGGTGAAACCCCATCTCTATTAAAAATACAAAAATTCGCCGGGCGCGGTGGCTCAAGCTTGTAATCCCAGCACTTTGGGAGGCCGAGGCGGGTGGATCACGAGGTCGAGAGATCGAGACCATCCTGGTCAACATGGTGAAACCCCGTCTCTACTAAAAATACTAAAAACTAGCTGGGCATGGTGGCACGTGCCTGTAATCCCAGCTACTCAGGAGGCTGAGGCAGGAGAATTGCCTGAACCCAGGAGGCGGAGGTTGCGGTGAGCCGAGATCGCGCCATTGCACTCCAGCCTGGGTAACAAGAGCGAAACTCCGTCTCAAAAAAAAAAAAAAAAAAAAAAAAAAAAAAAAAAATACAAAAATTAGCTGGGTGAGGTGGCGTGTGCCTATAATCCCAGCTACTCAGGAGGCTGAGGCAGGAAAATCACTTGCATCAGGAGGCAGAGGTTGCAGTGAGCCGAGATCCCGCCAATGCACTCCAGCCTGGGTGACAGAGTGAGACTCAGTCTCAAAAAAAAAAAAAAAAGGAAAGAGGCTGGATGAGATGGTTTACGCCTGTAATCCCAGCACTTTGGAAGGCCGAGGTGGGTGGATCATCTGAGGTCAGGAGTTCGAGACCAGCCTGGTTAACATGGTGAAACCCTGTCTCTATTAAAAATATAAAAATTAGCTGGTGTGTGCCTGTAATCCCAGCTACTTGGGAGGCTCAGGCAGGAGAATCACTTGAACCTGGGAGGCGGAGGTTACAGCGAGCCCAGATTGCAGCACAGCACTCCAGCCTGGGGGACCAGAGTAAGACTCTTTGTCTCAAAAAAAAAAAAAAAAAAAAAAAGAAAGTAAAGAAAAGAGAAAACGCAAATCATTTTGCCTAAGGCTGCTACTGTGTGCTCTACCCTTGTTTTCCCTCAGTGATTATGTTTACAACTCAGTTGTAAGCAAAGCTCAATCAAGCTTTCTTCTTTTGCTCACTGTTACATCCTAAGGATCTTCCCTTGTTGTTTATTTGTTTTTGAAACAGAGTTTCACTCTGTTGCCCAGGGCCATCACGGTTGCAAACTCCGCCTCCCAGGTTGAAGGGATTTTCCTGCCTCAGCCTTCCCAGTAGCTGGGGCTAAAGTTGCCTGCCACCATGCCCAGCTAATTTTTCTGGTGTTTTTTTTTTTAGCAGAGATGGGGTTTCACCAGGTTGGCCAGGCTGATCTTGATCTCCTGACCTCAGGCAATCTGCCTGCCTCAGCCTCCCAAAGTGCTGGGATTACAGGTGTGAGCCACTGCGCCTGGCCTATTTTTGCTTTTCTGATATGGTGTCTTGCAGTGGTGAGCAGACTGGAGTGCAGTGGCACCATCACAGTTCACTGCATCCTCCAACTCCTGGGCTCAGTGGCTCCTCCGGCCTCAGCCTCCTGAGTAGATGGAACTACACGTATGTCCCACCGTGCCTGTCTCAGTCTTTTTTTTTTTAAGATGGGGTGTCACCATGATGGCCAGGCTGGTCTTGAACTCCCGACCTTAGGTGATCCACCCACCTCAGCCTCCGAAAGTGCCGGGATTACAGGTGTGAGCCACTGTGCCCAGCCCTATCTAATTCTTATCTATCTATCTATTTATTAATTTTGAGACAAAGTTTCGCTCTGTCGCCCAGGCTGGAGTGCAGTGGCACAATCTTGGCTCACTGCAACCTCTGCCCCCTGGTTTTAAGTCATCTCCTGCCACAGCCTCCTGAATAGCTGGGATTACAGGCACCCGCCACCATGCCTAGCTAATTTTTGTATTTTTAGTAGAGATGAGGTTTCATCATACTGGCTAGGCTGGTTTTGAACTCCTAACCTCAAGTGATTTGCCTGCCTCAGCCTCCCAAAGTGCCGGGATTACAGGTGTGAGCCACCTTACCCTGCCTATTTTCCTTATTTGCCTACTATCCATCTATCTCTTCCCATGAGGACGTGCACCCAAGGAGGTCGGACTTCTTCCTGGTTCACTGCTTTGTCTCCAGCCCCTTACACAGGTCCTGGTACACAATAGATGCTCAATAAATGGTTTTTAGATAAATGGACAAATTAATCCCAATAGGTGGTTCCTGGGAAGGATGCTGGGTTTTGTTATAAATGGAGCCTATAGCCGGTGTGGTGGCTCAAGCCTGTAATCCCGGCACTTTGGGAGGCCAAGGTGGGCGGATCACCTGAGGTCAGGAGTTTGAGACCAGCCTGACCAACATGATGAAACCCCATCTCTACTAAAAATACAAAATTAGCCAGGTGTGGTGGTGGACGCCTATAATCCCAGCTACTCGGGAGGCTGAGGCAGGAGAATCACTTGAACCTGGGAGGCGGAGGTTGCAGTGAGCCGAGATCGCGCCACTGCACTCCAGCCTGGGTGACAAGAACGAAACTCCGTCTCAAATAAATAAATAAATAAAGCCCACTCGAGGTTTCCAGAAGGAACCCAGCCTCGGAGTGGGGCAGGCACACACTGGGTTTCCTTTACTAGAGGCAGTCGAGACCAAGGAAAGCCGGGGGCCTACCTGGCCACCCCTTTCCCTTTGCTCCCTGGGGAGATAGTCCCAGGCACCAGCCCAGCTCCATTTCTTACCTGCCAGCATCTCCATCCCATAACCAGAGTCCTCGGATGGCAGCTGCCCAGGCATCGAGCCTGTCATGTCCTCGGAGGTGGGCGAGGGGTCTGAAGACAGAACTCCAAATGACACGGATGTCCTCTACCTGCCACACTCCCGTCACCGTCCCTCGGGGACCACCCAGCCCACTCTGCCCACACACAAGGGTCCTTTCTTTCTGTCTGTTTTGTTTGTTTGTTTGAGACGGAGTCTCATTCTGTCGCCCAGGTTGGAGTGCAGTGGTGCCATCTCAGCTCACTGCAGTCTCTGCCTCCCTGGTTCAAGCGATTCTCCTGCCTCAGCCTCCCGAGTAGCTGGGATTACAGGTGCAACCACCACACTTGGAACTACAGGCATGCGCCACTATGCCTGGATAATTTTTGTATTTTTAGTAGAGACGGGGTTTCACCATGTTGGCCAGGCTGGTCTTGAACCCTTGACCTCAGGTGATCCACCCATTTTGGCATCCCAAAGTGCTGGGATTACAGGTGTGAGACACCATGCTCAGCCATTTTTTTTTTTTTTTTGATAGGGTCTCACTGTGTTGCCCAGGCCGGAGTGCAGTGGTGCAATCGGAGCTCACTGCAGCCTCCAACTCCTGGGCTCAAGTGATCCTCCTCCCTCAGCCTCTTGCGTAGCCACACCTACAGCCACACACCACCACATGTGGCTAATTTCTCATACTTTTAGTAGAGATGGGGTCTCGCTATGTTGCTCAGGCTGGTCTTGACCTCCTGGCCTCAAGCAGTCCTCCTGTGTCAGCCACCCAGAATGCCGGGATTACAAGCATGAGCCACTGCACCCGGCACCCTCTTGGCTTCTAACGGTCGCCCCACACTGAAGCTCTAGCACCCAAATCCACCCTCTCCTCTGAGGACGTGGAAAGGGAGGCTTGGCGGAGGGTACGGGGAAACTCAGAACCTCTCAGGCCCAGCCTCACAAATCCCAGGGAAGCCGAGCCAGGAAGCTGAAGTTTGAGGGGACCTTCCGGAAGGTGAGAGCCGAGAACACGATTCCTAACAGGGGCAGTTGTGGCCAGAGCATTCACGATACCCCGAAGGCTCTCGGGATCCACGGAGAGAAACAGCGGCCTGGAGGCCTCTTCTTCACCAGGGCAGACCCTCGGGAGGCCATTGGTACGGCCCTGATTTCTGCAGGGGCTGGTCAGACGTCCGTCCCTTACCTGGGACGGTGACCTGAATGATGTCCAGATCCTCTGGCTCAATTTTGATCGGCCTTAGCCCGCCCAGCTCCCCAGAGGTTCCTGTAAAGAGGAAAGGAAGGATCCGGTCAAGTCTGGCATGAGCCTGGCTGGGCAGAGGGAGTCTTTCCAGAACATTCTGGTGTCTGTAACTTGTCAGTGAGGTTCTACCTAGGACAAGTCATGTCAGCTCCCGGCTCCTGCCCAGACCAGAAGTGGAGGTCAGGGGAGCCCCCAGGTTAGGCTTAGGGGCTCCTATTTATTTATTTATTTGAGATAGAGTTTCACTCTTGTTGCCCAGGCTGGAGTGCAATGGCGGGATCTCAGCTCACTGCAACCTCCGCCTCCTGGGTTCAAGCGATTCCCCTGCCTCTGAAGTAGCTGGGATTACAGGCACGTGCCACCACGTCAGGTTAATTTTTGTATTTTTGGTAGAGACAGGGTTTCTGCATATTGGTCAGACTGGTCTTGAACTCCCGACCTCAGGTGATCTGCCTGCCCCAGCCTCCCAAAGTGCTGGGATTACAGGTGTGAGCCACCGCGCCCAGCCAGGGGCTCCAATTTACAGACCCGGTGACTGACGCTCCCCAGAGGGGAGGCTGACGGTCCAGGAGCCTGGAGCCTGGGTCTGTGCATCGACAAGAGGCAGTGGTGATGCCAGTACCCAGGTCCCCATGCCCCTGACCCCCGTCGGAGCTCCCAGCATGCCTTGCACCTTGGCGCTGCAAGCCTGGGGGGTGCAGGCGGGCAGAGGGGGGTCATTAGCACTCCAGGCTCATGCGCCGAGTTGAGCTCCTCCCTAAGGCTGCCGGGTAGGGCTGGTGGTGGCCCTCCTGGCCCATGACACCCATCGCATACCCTGCTCCTTCTCACCTGGCCCGCAGTCTTCAGACATGGTGCCCTTGTCTGACCTGTGAAGGGAAGCCAGGAAATGACCCCTGTCAGCCAAGTCCAGGGCCACCCTGCCCAGCCTTGCCCCTCCAGGCAGTCGGGGGCCCACCGCGGCCGCCCTTGCAGAAGACACTCCTCCCCCATCACCCCCTGGCCCCCCAGGACGGTGCTCCCTACCCCCACCAGGGAGCTCTGGGGCTCCTGAGCTTGGCACAGTGGGGGTTTGATCCCTGCTTGTGGGGGATTAAGACCTGCAAGGCCCGGAAAAGGTTAAGAATCTGGGGAGGGGCCTGGGAGTGAAGGTAGCCAGGACCCTGGGTCGGATGATTTTGTTAATTTCCTCCCTCCCTCCCAGAAAACTGCCGGGGGAGGCCTGGCATGGTGTGGGGATTCTGAAATAAACAGCCCACCCCTGCCTCTAAGAGGTCAGAACGTGGTTGGGGGGTGCTGGCGGGTGGTTGCCAAGCTGAGCACTGGGGCAGGGTCTGGTGGGCACTCAGGACAGGCATCGGACCTGGTGTTAGAATGTATGTGTGCATGCAGGTATACACGTGTATGTGATATGCATACACGTTGTTTTTTTTTTTTTTTTTTTGGCAAAGTCTTGCTCTGTTGCTCAGGTTGGAGTGCAGTGGCATAATCTTGTCTCACTGCAAACTCTGCTTCCTGGGTTCAAGCGATTCTCCTGCCTCAACCTCCCAAGTAGCTGGGACTACAGGCACCCGCCACCATGCTCGGCTAATTGTTTTGTATTTTTAGTAGAGACAGGGTTTTGCTATGTTGGCCAGGTTGGTTTCGAACTTCTGACCTCAGGTGATCTGCCTGACTCAGTGCTGGGATTACAGGTGTGAGCCATCATACCCGGCCTCATGTATGTCTTTTTGAGACAAGGTCTTGCTCTGCTGCCCAGGCTGGAGTGCAGTGGTGCGATCACGGCTCACTGCAGCCTTGACCTCCCGGGCTCAAGCAATCTCCCCACCTCAGCCTCCCAAGTAGCTGGGACCACAGGTACCAGCCATAACATCCAGCTTACTTTTTATTTTTTGTAGGGACAAGAGTCTCACTGTGTTGCCCAGGCTGGTCTCAAACTCCTGGCCTCAAGGGAGTCACCCACCTCGGCTTCTCAAAGTGCTGAGAGTACAGGCGTGAGCCACCACGCCCGGCCTAGTGCGGGCATTTAGGGACTTCTGAGGGAGGTGACATCTGGCTAGATCTTGGGGATGGGACAGTTCTCTAGGCAGAAGGAAGTAGGTGGAGCCCTGTTTCCCCTCGCCCTCCCTTTGCACCTTCAAGGGCTGGTGGTGTGGTGGGAGCCGCCCTGGGTCTCTGGTCCCCCCTGCAGGTAATACTCCCTCAGCCCAGAGCAGGGCTGGCCGTGGGCCTCCGGGGTTGGGGCCTCACCGAGCACTCCCGGCCATGTCAAGGATGCTGGCCCTAGAGACCTCTGCAGAGGTGTCCTCCGGCGGGCTGGCTGGCTCCAGCTTCGTGGTGTCTTTGGTAAACTTGTTCCCTGTGGGGAGAGTCAGGGCGCTCAGGATGGAGGTCTCCACGTGAAGCTCCTGGGGGGATCCCAGGGGGCCTCGCCTCTGCCCTTCCTTGTGAGCTCCACGTCCAACCAACAGCCAGGAACGGGTCCTGGGGAGAGACGCCGCCCCAAAAAGGAGGAATAGCAGCTCTAGTGCCAGAGAGGGCCAGAAATTTGAGAGTAAGGGCGGGAGGAAGGGGAGGCAGCAACCGGAGACGGTTCCCCCGCCCGCCCACACACTGCGGGGGCTGAGCCCTGAGAACAGGCCCGGGGCTTCCCCAAGGCTGCGTCACGGGACCAGGCCCTCATCTCATGATTTCGCTGTGCCAGGAGCCCGGAGGAAGGTGCTCTTTTCTGTTTCGTTTTGTTTTTTGGGACAGAGTTTGGCTCTGTCGCCCAGGCTGGAGGGCGATGGTGTGATCTCGGCTCACTGCAACCTCTGCCTCCTGGGCTCAAGCAATTCTCCTGCCTCAGCCTCCCGAGTAGCTTGGATTACAGGTGTGCACCACCACGCCCAGCCAATTTTTGTATTTTTAGTAGAGATGGGGGTTTCTCCATGTTGGTCAGGCTGGTCTAGAACTTCCGACCTCAGGCGATCCGCCCACCTCAGCTTCCCAAAGTGTTGGGATTACAGGCGTGAGCCACTGCACCCGGCTGGAAGGTGCTCTTATCCCCATTTCACAGATGTGGAAACTGAAGCCCAGAAGACCTTTCCCAAAGTCACACAGCCAGTGGGAGGCAGGACCAGAACTGGGGTGCCAGATATGAAAAGATGGGCAATGCTTCACTGCCCCGGGAAGAGCCTGCACCTTCCTTTTTTTTGAGACCAGTCTTGCTCTGTCACCAGGCTGGAGTACAGTGGTGTGATCTCAGCTCACTGCAACCTCTCTCTCCTGGGTTCAAGTGATTCTCCTGCCTCAGCCTCCCAAGTAGCTGGGACTACAGGCGCCCACACCACACCCAGCTGATCTTTTGTGTTTTAGTAGAGACGGGGTTTCACCATGTTGGCCAGGATGGTCTGGGACTCCTGACCTTGTGATCCACCCGTCTCAGCCTCCCAAAGTGCTGGGATTACAGACGTGAGCCACCGCGCCCGGCCAGAGCCCGCATCTTCCTCCTGGGATGGGCGTGCTGGCTGGGCCCGCAGCCAGGGACCTGTGCCCACCTGGGCTTCCGTTCCTCTATCTGCACGTGAGGATAGAAATGGAGCTGCCTTCATAGGACTGCTGGAATTCTATTAAAATAAAATATGCTGGCAGCTTCGAAGAGAGCCTGGCACAGTTCAGGTTCACTAAGCTGGCGCAGGGTAGTATCCAGCTTTAGTACTCTGTCCTGGGCACTCGAAGCTGTGAGGGGCTGTCCTGACAGTCTGCGAGCACCTAGGAGCCCGGGACCCATTTCTGTCCCAGGACACAGAAGCCACAGCCCAGCCTCCCTCCCTCCCTGAGGGCAGGGGCTCGGGAGGACCAAGTCCAGGATGGTGGCAGCTCAGGTTCTACAGGGGAATCAACTGGAAACTTCAGAATGGGCTAGATGGTCCCCACATACCTGTGAAAATTCGCTCATCAAACATCCTGGGGAGAGAGAGGAGACGGGCATGAGAACGGTGTAGGCTCTCCTGGGGCTCGGGGAGATGCCTCCAGGTCCCCTTCGGTGGAAGTCACTGAGTGACAAAGGCACAGCCACAGACCTGGGCACCCGAGACACAGGCAGGCAGGAGAGGGCATGTCCGACGTCTCAGAACCTCCCAAACCATTTATTTTTATTTTTGGAGACAGTCTCACTTTGTCGCCCAGGCTGGAGTGCAGTGGTGCGATCTTGGCTCACTGCAACCTCCGCCTCCTGGGTTCAAGTGATTCTCCTGTCGCAGCCTCCCAAGTAGCTGGGATTATAGGTGCCCGCCAGCACGCCCTGCTAAGTTTTGTATTTTTAGTAGAGATGGGGTTTCACCATGTTGGCCAGGCTGGTCTCGATCTTCTGACCTCAGGTGATCCACTCACCTCGACCTTCTAAAGTTCTAGGATTACAGGCGTAATCCAGGCCACCTCATCTAGCCTATTTTTTATTTTTTGAGACGGGGTGTCTGTCACCCAGGCTGGAGTGCAGTGGCACGATCATAGCTCACTGCAGCCTTAAACTCTGGTGCTCCAGTGATCCTCCCATCTCAGCCTCCAAGTAGCTGGGACTACAGGCACCTGCCACCACGCCTGGTTAACTTTTTAAATTTTTTTTTGCAGAGACGGGGTCTCACCATGTTGCCCGGGCTGGTTTCAGGCCTGTTTTATGTAAGTGAGGCACAGAGTGGTTAAGTAACTCGCCCAAGGACACCCAGCTAGGAAATGTCTTTAAGTACACAGATACACTTGATGATGTTTTTATTCACGAGCAAAATGAGGTCAAGGAAAAACACCTCATGCTTATTAAACATGTGCTATGTGTCAGGTGTGTTTCATCTACTTTTTTACTTTATGTTAGGAAACCCCCTGGGTGCGGGGCATCCATGTCCCTTTTCCTTTTTTCTTTTTTCTTTAAGAAACAGGGCCTTGCTCTGCCACTCAGGCTACGCAGGCCTGGGCCACGTAGCAAGATCTCATCTCTACTCAAAAAAATAAATCACCAGGTGCCTGATCAGGCCAGACACTGTGCCTGCATTTTCTGGTCAATCCACAAAAGACCCAGAAGGAAGAGGCCGCCCAGCTACACTAAGGAGCTCTAATAGAATCTTCTCCCAGACCTGTCCAATTCTCTGTTAAGTTAGAGAATCCGTTCATTCTGCCCTTGCTCCATTATTGCCTCCCCAGGTCTCCGCTCAGCCCAGATGCCCGCAAACCCCGAGCCCAAGCCAAGCCTGGAGTGGAAGGCCAGGCCCCTATGCCCACCTGCTGCAACTCTTTTTTTTTTTTTTTTGGTATTTTTAGTAGAGACAGGGTTTCATCATATTGGCCAGGCTGGTCTTGAACTCCTGACCTAGTGATCTGCCCGCCTTGGCCTCCCGAAGTGCTGGGATTACAGGCATGAGCCATCCCGCCTGGCCTCTTTTTTATTTTTGAGATGGAATCTCCCTCTGTCACACAGGCTGGAGTGCAGTGGCGTGATCTTGGCTCACTGTAGCCTCTGCCTGCCGGGTTCAAGAGATTCTCCTGCCTCAGCATCCCAAGTAGCTGGGTTACAGGCATGCACCACCACACCTGGCTGATTTTTGTATCATTAGTACAGACAGGGTTTTGCCATGTTGGCCAGGCTGGTCTCGAACTCCTGGCCTCAAGCGATCCGCCCGCCCTGGCCTCCCAAAGTGCTGGGATTACAGGCGTGAGTCACTGTGCCCAGCCCCACCCGTACCTCTTAATGATGAAGTGGATGCTGTGCCGTTCCTCCAGAATCCGCTTCAGCTTGGGGACTCCATAAGTGCAGGGGCGCTTGAAGGGGATCTTGTCGGGGATGCCCACGATCTCCACAGCCTCCGGGTCGCAGGCAATCTTCCGGTAGGGCACGGGGACCATGTGGTCCAGGCCCAGGGCTTCCGCTGGAAAGATAACCAAATGGCAAGGCTGAGTGTGAGACAGGCTGCAGGGTGCGCAGGACCTGGGGCTGTGGTCACCATCACTCCCACCATCCCCACTCCACTATGGCCATGTAGTGGCCATAGGGATCCTGCAGAAATGTCAAATCATGTCACTTTTTTCTTTTTTTGAGACGAATTCTCCCTCTGCCACTCAGGCTGGAGTGCAGTGGTGTGATCTCAGCTCACTGCAACCTCCACCTCCCAGGTTCCAGCGACTCTCCTGCCTCAACCTCCGAAGGAGCTGGGACTACAGGTGCCCACCACCATGCCTGGCTAATTTTTTGTATTTTTAGTAGAGACAGGGATTCACCATGTTAGCCAGGATGGTCTCGATCTCCTGATCTTGTGATCCACCTGCCTCAGCCTCCGAAAGTGCTGGGATTACAAGTGTGAGCCACCATGCCCAGCCCATGTCAGTTTTATGTTAAGAAATTGGCTGGGCTGGGTGCAGTGGTGCATGCCTGTAATTCCAGCACTCTGGGAAGCTGAGGTGGGCAGACGGCTTGAGCCCAGGAGTTCAAGACCAGCCTAGACAACACAGCAAGATCCCATCTCTGCAAAAAGTAAAAAATAAAAAGCTAGGCATGGGGGTGCACGCCAGTAGTCCCTGCTACTCTGGAGGCTGAGGTAGGAGAATCATTTGAGCCTAAAAGTTCAAAGCTGCAGTGAGCCAAGATCATGCCACTGCACCTCAGGCTGGGCAACAGAGTGAGACCCTGTCTCTAAAAAAATCAAATAAAAAATGTCCACTGGCTCCCATCTCATTTGGTGACAGCCAAAGTCCTACCTAGGTGACTTCATCACCTCTGACATCATCTGCCCCTTTCATGCCTCTGTGTGCTCCCCTCAACCCCTGCCACTCCCTCGGTGCTTCCCCCACCCTCGCCAGGGGCGTACACTCAGTTCAAGGCCTTTGTACTTGTTCTTCTGTCTTCCCAGATCCCTTTCTCCCAGAAATCCTCAAACATCCATCTGTCCGTTCATCTAATCATCCATCCATCCATCCATCCATCTATCTGTCAGTCCATCCATCTGCCCATCCATCCATCCGTCCGTCCGTCTGTCCGTCCATCCATCCATCCATCTATCCATCCATCTGCCCATCCATCCAATCATCCATCCATCCATCCATCCATCCATCTGCCCATCTATGCATCCATCTGCCCATCCATCCATTCATCTGCCCATCCATCCATCCATCCACCCACCCACCCATCCATCCACCCACCCACCCATCCATCCATCCACCTGTCCATCCATCCGTCCATCCATCCATCCATCCATCTGTCCACTTATCTGCCTATCCGTCTATCCATCCATTCATCTATCCATCCATCTGCCCATCCATCTATCTATCCATCCATCCATCTGCCCATCCATCCATCCGCCCATCCACCCATCCATCCATTCGTCCATCCATCCATCCATCCATCTGTCCATCCATGGATCAGTCTGTCCATCCATCCATCCATCCATTCGTCTGTCCATCCATCTGTCCATCCATCCATCCATTTGTCTGTCCATCGATCCATCCATCTATCCATTTGCCCATCCATCCATCTACCCATTGTTCTATCCATCTATCCATCCACCCATCTTTTCTTCCTTCCTTCCTTCCTTTCCTTCCTTCCCTCCCTCCCTCCTTTCAGGTGTTTGCTCAAATAGCACCTTGGCAGCCTCATGTGGCCCCTCCATCCCTCATTCTGTCCCCTGCTGTGTCTGTCATCCACTGCTCATCACCTGACATTACATCCACGCTCATCTCTATGCGTGTTCACTATCTGGAAAGGAAGCTGCATAAGAACAGGGGCTTTGGCCAGGTGTGGTGGCTTATGCCTATATTCCCAACACTTTGGGAGGCCACGGTGGTTGGGGAATGCTTGAGCCCAGGAGTTCAAGACCAGCCTGGGCAGCACAATAAGCAGCCATCTCTATAAAAATAGAAAAAATGAGCCGGGCATGGTGGCGCATGCCTGTAATCCCAGCTACTTGGCAGGCTGAGGCAGGAGGATCACTTGAGCCCAGGAGTTCAAAGATGCTGTGAGCTGTGATTGCACTACACTCTAGCCTCGGCAACAGAGTGAGACTATTTAAAATAGAGTAGGGGTTTTGTTTCCTGCCCTGCCACTGTGACCTCAATGGAGCTGGGCACACACTAAGGGCTTTCTGCATAGTCAGTATACAAATGGCTAAAGGAGGTGCCCAAGCTTGAGGCTGGCTCTTGGCAGGTGACTGGTTGCACAGGTGAGCACAGGTGCGTCCCTTCTTGCAGGGAGGAGCTCAGCACGCCCTCCGTTCACTAGTGCCATAAACAAGACATGGCCCAGAAGCTGGCAGCTGTGCCAACAGCCAAGCAGACAGAATCCAGGCTCATGACCTGGTTACTTGCTCTGTTTTACCAGACTTACACCATTTGAGTCATTCACTTCCACCCCAGCTCCACCTTTTCATTCATTCATTCATTCACCAAATACTTTTTTTTTTTTTAATCTGACGGAGTCTCGCTCTGTCGCCCAGGCTGGCATGCAGTGGCACAATCTTGGCTCACTGCAACCTCTGTTGACCAGGTTCAAGTGATTCTCCCTGCCTCAGCCTCCCAAGTAGCTGGAATTACAGGCGTGGACCACTACGCCCAGCTAATTTTTTGTGTTTTTAGTAGAGACCGGGTTTCACCATGTTGGCCAGTCTGGTCTTGAACTACTGACCTCAGATGATCCGCCAGCTTTGGCCTCCCAAAGTGCTGGGATTACAGGCGTAAGCCACCACGTCTGGCCCAACACCAAATACTTTTTAAGTACCTACTATGTTCCTAACACAAGCTGGTACTTACTTTCTTTCTTTTTTAGAGACAGGGTCTTGCTCTATTGCCCAGGTTCAAGTGCAGTGGTGCAATCATAGCTCACTGCAGCCTCGACTTCTAGCTAAATTGATCCTCCTGCCTCAGCCTCAGTCTTTTGAATAGCTAGGACTACAGGCATGGGTTACCATGCCCAGCGATTTATTTTTTATTTTTTGGAGAAATGGGGTCTTGCCATGTTGCCCAGGCTGATCTTGAACTCCTGGGCTCAAGTGATCCTCCTGCCTCAGCCTCCCAAAGTGCTGAGATTACAGGATGAGCCAGTGCTCCTGGCCTTAAGCAAGTACTTTCACGGGTCACCCATGTCCCCAAGGCTGGCCTGACCATCCACTTCACTCTTGCCTCCTCCTGTGACCTTGGACGGGGCCTGGACACGCTGTCCTCCCCGCCGGCTCCCACATCTCCTGGCTGCTCCCTGCCCTCGTCCGAGGCCTGCTGCACATGCTTTGTCTGTGTTCCTACGAGTGCCCACCCAGAGCTGGACCTCCCTCCAGCCCCGCCTGGGCCCTCCCTTGGGTGCCTTTGACATTGTTTTCCTGTTGATGCAGCGGCCCCGCTCTGCGTTGGTGGCTTTGGCATCCAGATCCCACTGAGAAGTCACACTTAGCTCATTGTCCGATTAAACCCTCGAAATCTCAACAGCTGGGAAAGCATCTCTCCCCACAACCCCCAACCTCCCACACCAGCAGCCACCCCAGCCCCAGCCCCAGCCCTTGAGCAATCCTTTGAGTCGCTGCAATTTCATCTCCGTCCGGTTCATCTGGTTTATTGGGGCCTGTTTTTCCAGCAGCGGGGAGATTCAGCGGACAGAGGGCCGACTCCCCAACCCTGCCGTTCCTCCTTGGGAAGGGGCTGGCTTCATGCAGAGCCACCTTGCACCATCCTGGGTCCCTCCCCTGGTCCTAGCATCTTCCCAGGGGACATGTCCTCAGGGCTTCCCGAAGCCCAACATTTCCCCCAGTTCTTATTATTATTACTATTTTTGAAATGGAGTCTCACACCGCTGCCAGGCTGGAGTACAGTGGTGCAATCTCAGCTCACTGCAACCTCTGCCTCCCAGGTTCAAGCGATTCTCCTGCCTCAGCCTCCCAAGTAGCTGGGATTACAGGCAGGCACCACCATGCCTGGCTAATTTTTGGTATTTTTAGTAGAGCCAGCGTTTCACCATGTTGGTCAGGCTGGTCTCAAATGCCTGACCTCGTGATCCACCCGCTTCAGCCTCCAAGTGCTGGGATTACAGGCGTGAGCCACCGAGTCCGGCCCCCAATTCTTATTTTCCTGTTTCTTCCCTGTCTACACCGCCTGCACCGTCGCTGGCTCAATTCACCCAGATTTGGTGGCTGGCGGAGCTGGGACCAGGAGTTCCTTACCCACGATCGGTGCGATGCCTTAGGCTGCCAAATCCCATCCCCACCACCACGGGGACCCCAGTACTCCCGGGTAGCTGCCTTTCCCCCTGCACAGCTCCCCAGAGAGCGCTCTGGCTTATGGGGAACAAGGTCTTGACCACTCCACACCCAGTACTCCTTGGATATGACCCAGGAACAGACATTTGGAAAAGGCTTGGCATTCTGGAAAGTCCAGAGCATGGGACATGCCAGAACACTGGCCTGGGCGGAACCCTCCCAAGGCAGGCAGAGCCGGCTCCTCCCTGGCTCCCCTCCCCACCTGGCTCACACCTGCCCGGGGCGGGGAAACACTCGGGGCAGGTGCAGACAGCCCTTTGCGGTACTGAGGAGTGAGGAGGCGTGGCTGGCTCAGGGTGACCACATCAAAGGCAGCTGGCTACCACAGGCTCCTCACTAAGGCCTCCGGAGTCTCGCTCAGCCCTATCCCAATGTGGAAAGTCCAGCCCACATGCAGAGGTGCCCCAGCTGTGGTCTGAATCACAGGGCACCTCCTCCATGAAGCCCCCACTGACTTCTGACTTCCCGGCCTGTTGAGACTGTATCTTCCTGGGAATTTTCCTCTCTTCTTCTTTTTTTTTTTTTTTTTGAGAGAGAAAGTCTCACTCTGTCGCCCAGGCTGGAGTGCAGTAGCACGATCTTGGCTCACTGTAACCTCCGCCTCCAGGGTTCAAGTGATTCTCCTGCCTCAGCCTCTCGAGTAGCTGGGATTACGGGGGCCTGCCACCACGCCATGCCCAGTTAATTTCGGAATTTCTGTAGAGACGGAGTTTTGCCATGTTGGCCAGGCTGGTCTTGAACTCCTGAGCTCAAGTGACTCACCCGCCTTGGCCTCCCAAAGTGCTGGGATGACAGGTGTGAGCCACAGCACCTACCACTTGCATTTTCTTTCCAGAGTGAGGTGGGCTGCCATCTGCTCTGACCCTGACTCTGTCTTGGGTGCTAGGACAGAGAGAGGGGTCAGGTGCAGTCCTGGCCCTCAGGGAGACGGCAGCAGACAAGGGGGCATCACGTTCCCAATGTGTCACTGGGCGTGGTGGCTCACCCCTGTCATCCCGGCACTTTGGGAGGCCGAGGCGGGTGGATCACAAGGTCGAGAGATCGAGACCATCCTGGTCAACATAGTGAAACCCCGTCTCTACTAAAAATACAAAAATTAGCTGGGTGTGGTGGTGCACACCTATAATCCCAGCTACTCAGGAGGCTCAGGCAGGAGAATTGCTTGAACCTGGGAAGTGGAGGTTGCAGTGAGCCGAGATTACTGCACTCCAACCTGGGCACAGAGCAAGAGTCTGTCTCAAAAAAAAAAAAAAAAAAGTTCCCAATGTGTCACAGAGAGGGAACCATCAGGGTACCCAGAGCTACCCGGCCCAGGCTGGGCGCCAAAAGGCTTCCTGGAGGAGGTGACTCCCAAGACAAGTCTCAAAGAACAATTAGGAATTTGTCCCTAAAACATGAAAAGAGTGTGCCAGGCGGAGGGCACAGCACGGGTGAAGCCAGGGAGGCAGGAAATGGCTTGCTGTGGTACGGGACTTGCACGTGAAGCCAACAGAGATTTTTCTGGGCCCCGTGAGTGGTTCCTCTGATGGGCAATCTGTCTTGTTTGTTTTTTTGTAGAGATCTTGTTCTGTCGCCCAGGCTGGAGTGCAGTGGTGTGATCATAGCTCACTGCAGCCTCAACCTTCTGGGCTTAAGCAATCCTCCCGCCTCAACCTCCAGGTAGCTAAAACCACAGGTGTTTGGTTAATCTTTAATTTTCTTTTTTTTTTTAGGTGGAGTTTCGCTCTTATTGTCCAGGCTGGAGTGCCATAGCATGATCTGGGCTCACTGCAACCTGCACCTCCTGAGTTCTAGCAAATCTTGTGCCTCAGCCTCTTGAGTAGCTGGGATTACAAGTGTGTATTACCACGCCCAGGTAAGTTGTGTATTTTTAGTAGAGACAGAGTTCTGCCATGTTGGCCAGGCTGGCCTCAAACTCCTGATCTCAGGTGATCCGCCTGCCTCCGCCTCCCAAAGTGCTGGGATTACAGGCATGAGTCACTGCATGTGGCCTAATTTCAAATTTTTTTTTTCATAGAGATGGGCAGTCTCACTGTGGTTGCCCAGGCTGGTCTTGAACCCCTGGCCTCAGGTGATCCTCCCACCATGGCCTCCCAAAATGCTGGGATGCCAGGCATGAGTCACCGCGCCCGGCCCCCAGACAGGCAATCTCTGCCCCCAACCTGCCCCGCTCCCTACCGCGGAGCCCAGGTCTGGGGCTTTGCCATCAGTTCCGCCCCCTGAAGAATCTGGAAGGGAAATATTGACACAACCACCCCCTACCCAGACAGGAGGAGCCCGAGCCGGATGACATTAGCGTTGCCGGCGCGCGGGAGCCAGCATATGGCTCCCGCTGCCGTGTTGGGGAACACGAGTGATTGCCACGTAATGAGATGCTCAACACGGCTGCTGGGGCCACACGGCGGGCCGCGCCGCCCACTCACCATATCTGCTGTTAAACAGGATCTGCACACACTCCCGGAGCGTGTTGATGTCTTCGGTTTCCTTTATGAAGGCGTCCCACTTCTCTATCAAAACACAGGAGGCACAAGTGAGCAGGGCCTCCAGGGACGGTCGCACGCCCTCCACCGGCCGCGACCCCCAGGCTTTTACCTCCAGAGCCCCCGAGGCTGGCCGCAGCCCCCAGTCCTTCCACCCTCTCCCACGGAGGGTACATGAAGGCAGCCTGCTCTGATGGTCCCCCGTCTGCCCCCTCCTCCTGCTCTGACATCGCTCTAGCCTCTCCCATGGGTGTGGCGTCAGAGCTGGCTCAGCCTGTCCATCCCGAGCCCATCCTACCCCAGACATACAGGAGGCTGGACGAGCAGTCCTCCCAGGGGAAAAAGAGGTCAAGTCTTTTTTTTTTTTTTGAGACGGAGTCTCGGTCTGTTGCCCAGGCTGAAGTGTACTGGCGTGATCTCAGCTCACTACAATCTCTGCTTCCTGGGTTCAAGCAATTCCCCTGTCTCAGCCTCCCAAGTAGCTGGAACTATAGGCACACACCACCACGTCCAGCTAATTTTTTTTTTTGTTATTTTGTCCAGCTAATTTTTTATACTTTAGTAGAGACGGGGTTTCACCATGTTGACCAGGATGGTCTCGAACTACTGACCTTGTGATCTGCCCGCCTTGGCCTCCCAAAGTGCTGGGATTATAGGCGTGAGCCACCAAGCTCGGCCCCCGCCCCCCCCTCTTTTTTTTGAGATGGTGTCTCACTCTGTCACCCAGGCTGAAGTGCAGTGGCCCCATCTCGGCTCACTACAACCTCTGTCTCTCAGGTTTGAGTGATTCTCCTGCCTCAACCTCCAGAGTAGTTGGGATTACAGATGCATGCCACCATATCTGGCTAATTTTTTTTTTTTTTTTTTTTTTGAGACAGTCTTGCTCTGTTGCCAGGCGCCAGGCTGGAGTGCAGTGATGTGATCTCAGCTCACTGCAACCTCCGCCTCCTGGGTTCAAGCAATTCTCCTGCCTCAGCCTCCTGAGTAGCTGGGATTACAGGTGTGTGCCACCACGCCCAGCTAATTTTTTGTATTTTTAGTAGAGACGGAGTTTCACCACGTTGGCCAGGCTGGTCTTGAACTCCTGACCTCAGGTGATCCACCTGCCTCGGCCTCCCAAAGTGCTGGGATTACAGGTGTGAGCCACTGTGCCCAGCCTGAGGTTGAGTATTTTATTTTTTAATTTAAATTAAAAAAAAAATTTAGAGATGGGGGTCTCACTGTGTTGCCCAGGCTGGAGGGTAGCGGTGCAATCATAGCTCATTGTAGCCTCAAACTCCTAGGCTCAGGTGATCCTCCCGCCTCGGCCTCCCAAGCAGCTGTGATGACAGGTATGAGCCACCACTTCAGCTGTTTTTTTTTTCTTTTCTTTTCTTTTTTACAGACAGGGTCTCACTCTGTTGCCCAGACTGGAGTGCAGTGGTGTGATCATAGCTCACAGCAGCCTCTAACTCTTGGACTCAAACGGTCCTCCCACTTCAGCCTCCCGAGTAGCTGAGTACCAGTGCCCACCACCACGTCTGGCTAAGGGCCGAGTCTTGCTCTTGGGAATCTAATCCTTGTGCCTTCCACATCTGAGGTCTCACTCAGCACTGGCCTTCTTGGTTTCTCCTAAACGCTCAGCTCTGCTGGCCTCTCAAAACCTCTGTCTTGATTGAATAATAAGTGATTGTTGGTTCATTTATAATCAATAAAAGTAACAACTTTAATTTGTTAAGTGCTTATCTGTGATAAGTACTTTATATATATGTACATTATCCTATTTAATTCCTTATGACAAGTTTTAAACAGAGATATTATTCCTGTTTTGCAGATAGGAAAACTGAGGCTCAAAGAAGCTGAGCATCTTGCTTGTGATACCCCAGTGAGATTCTATCCCAGCTTGTGCCCCTGGCCCACGGGCCCGTCATGCTGCTGTTCCATCTGGATATTCAGGTCCCGTTTCCGCCAAGGCTGGACCTTGTTTGGGGCGGTGGCAGTGAGGAGAGCGGGGAGGGGGACGGGTCTCCATTCTGATCCCAGGAGACTGGGTTTTCTTTCTGTCTTCAAATTTTACAGAGATGGAGTCTCACAAGGTTGCCTCGGCCGGTCTAGAACTTCCAGGCTCAAGTCATCCTCCCACTTCTGTCTCCCAAAGCACTGGGATGAGAGGTGTGAGCCGCCACACCTGGCCTAGGACTGGGTTTTCTTACAGAACCTCTGCCCGGAGGTGAGACTGAGAGCCTCACAACGCAGAACTGCTGGTAAGTCCTGCTACATTCTTTCTTGGTATAACTGAATCCCACACTTTCCTATACTCAGGCCTTCTGTGTGATACTTTAAAAATCCGTCCACTTTTTTTTTTTTTTTTTTGTATATGTATTGCTTCCTTTAAAAGGTGGAGTTTAACTCCTCTCCCACTGAGGGCAGGCTGGATCATGTTTCTGGCTTCTAATGGATAGAATATGGCAGAAGTGACAGTAATTTCTGAGGATGGGTCACAAAAGCCATGTGGCATCTTTTTTCCTCTCTTTTGGATCAAGAACGCTGGAGGGAACCAGCGGCCATGTTGTGAGGATGCTCAAGCAGCCCCATCAAGGCTGGCCCATATGGCGGGAACTGAGGCCTCCTGCTAACAGCTCCGTGAATGAGCTCAGAAGCGTCTCCTCCAGCTCCAGCTGAGCTCTTGGATGACGGCAGCCCCAGCTGACATCCTGACTGCAACCTCATGAGAGACCCTGACCCAGCACTGCCCAGCTCGGCCGGTCCTGAATGCCCAACCCCCAGAAACTGTGAGGTAGTAAACACTTGTTGTTTTAAGCTTCATTTGGGGGTTACTTATTTTTTGTTATCACTTTTTTTAGAGATAGGGTCTTACTGTTGCCCAGGCTGGAGTGCAGTGGTGCAATCATAGCTCACTGCAGCCTCCAACTCCTGGGCTCAAGTGATCCTCCTGCCACAGCCTCCCAAGTAGCTGGGACTACAGGTAGGCACCACGACATTCATCTAATTTTTCTTATTTTTTGTAGAGACAGTGTTTCACTATGTTGCCCAGGCTGGTCTCAAACTCCTGGCCTCAAGCAACTCTCTTGCCTCGGCCTCCCAAAGTGCTGGGATTATAGGCATGAGCCACCGTGCCTAGTCTGGGGTAGTTTATCACACAGCAATGATAACTGTTACACCCTGCTTTACTCACAACTTCCTCCTTTCTCTCACAAAGACCCAGGAGACACATTTCCATCTCAGTGAGCACGGCCTCCAGCCCCCAGTCCCCACTCAGGCCGGGTGCTGCGAGGGCGCTGTCCTACCTGACTTGTCATGGACGATGGAGAAAAGAATGCGCTTGGAGGCATGGACGTTCTGGATGAGAGGCCCTCCAGGCCCCGGGGGCTTCTGTCCTGGACAAGGCAGAGAAGGAAACAGGTTCCAGGTGGGCCCCATGACGGTTCCCCAGAGCTGGCCCCAGCGCACAGGCCCTGGCTCTGGGGTAATAGCCTCATCTGCCAGGGAGACCTCAGAACTGATTCCTGTGACTGCAAACTCAGGGCAAAGCCCCTGACCAGAGGCCTAAGGTATTCTGCGCCAGCATTATCAAGAAAGGGAGGTCGGAGGTACCTTTTCCAGGTAAGAACACTTGTTTTACGTGTATAAGCTTGAAACCCTGGTCAGCTCACATATTTGGGCTTTTTCCCCCTTAGAATAATAGTAGTTAATAATAATAATAGTGTATGTGACTTACAAGCACCTACTACAGGCCAAGCATTAGACCCAGTGCTATTTTTAAAAAAATTTTTGGTAGAGATAGGATCTTGCTATGTTGCCCAGGCTGGTCTTGAACTCCTGGGCTAGGGCGATCCTTCCACCTCAGCCTCCCAAAGAGCTGGAATTACAGGTACGCCTGGCCAGACCCAGTGCTTTAACACAGCAACTCTCAAACTCGAGCTCACTGGAACACTTGGCAGAGTTGTCCAAAGAGACTACTGGGCCCCATCCCCAAAGCTTCAGATTCAGCCACACTGCAGTGGGGCCTGAGAATGTGGATTTCTAACCCTCTCTCAGGAGATGCTACTGCCACCGATCTGCTACTTAATCACGATAACACTTCTGGGAAGCAGGTACTGCTAGCATCCCCATTTTACAGAGGAAGAGACTGAGGCTGAGAGTGAAGATCTGCCCAGAATACACAGCCACTAAGCAGAGGAGCCAGGAGAGGAGTCCAGGTGCTCTTCACCTGCAGCTGCTTCTTTTGTCCTGTGCACCCGGGACCTACCCTCCCCAGTGCCCTTAATCAGGCTGGGTATGCAGTGGGTCCTCGCTGAACGCATGGGGATGACTAGCATGCCTACTTCCTATATAGCACGTGATGTGCATCTCCCCCTTTTGACACCTGAAATGTTGCTGGTGCTCTTTTTTTTTGGAGGCAGAGTTGTGCTCTGTCACCCAGGCTGGAGTGCAGAGGTGTAATCATAGCTCAATGCAGCCTCAGAGTCCTGGGCTCAGGCGATCCTCCTGCCTCAGCCTCCTGAGTGGCTGGGACCCAGGGAGTCCTTACAGGCATCTCTTAGTCCAAGGCCAAGGACATCATTCACAGATGGCTGAGCAGACACCCAGGGTCCCAGGGGGTCTCAGCCAGGACACCATCTGTCCAGCCCCATCCCCATGCCCAGACATGGTTCCTTCCAGCCTAGGAGGGCTTGGGCATCCTGACCTGCCCTGGGAGGATGTCCCCTTAACAAGTGACCTCTGTCCCACCCCCATACTTGGAGATCCCAGCAGCAGTGTTACCACAACAGTCGGAGAAATCTTGGCCACTGGCAGCCTTGGGCTCTGGCATGGGCCGGCCCAGGCCCAGGTCGCTGGGGGCAAGCGGGTAGGAAGGCGGTTCCTGCTTGAACTCTCGGATGGCGTGGTTGGGGAGCGCCGTGCTGTACAGGAAGCTGGCCACGGAGGAGGAGGTGGCAGTGGGGGGAAGGTCCTGGGGTGGCACCTTGGGGGCCTGGCCATGCAGGCCACAGTCCCGTGACCCCTTGGGTATCAGGGAGACACCATTCAGCTCCACCAGGGCCTTCGAGTCCCGCCCGCCATCCTCAAGTGGCCTGGGTAAAGGAGAGGACACATGGACAGCTTTGTACATCTGTTTCACACATCGCATCTCTTCCTCCACAACCCTGAATCCCCACCCTTTGCGGAACACAGTGGCCCCAGAAGGAGGGCAGAACAGGAGCTAGCCTTTCACTTTACAAGCGGGGATGCCGGCTCAGCGGTGGGAATGGTGTCCAGGGCCACAGATCTGGGCCACCGGAGGACCTGGGCACAGCGCCTCTGCTCCAGTCCACAGATCAGGTCCCGCCAGGCGTGGCTGACCACCTCCTATCTCCCGCTGCACCCCTCCCCTTCCCTGCCTCCACATTGCCTGGGGCACCTTGCAGAAATGGACTCAACCTTAAAGCCCGCAGGCTGCTTTCCTGGCTGTCCTGGCAATTGGAACTGTCTCTGACCAGCCTGAAAAACCGAAATCTTCTGTGGGTCCCTAATTAACCATGGATTTACAACCTAAGCAAGCACACCACGTGGTTCTCCCACTTCTGACACCTAAAAATGCCACCTTTTTTTGAGATAGAGTTTTGCTCTGTCACCTAGGCTGGAGTGCAGTGGCGTGATCTTGGCTCACTGCAACTTCTGCCTCCCAGGTTCAAGTGATTCTCCTGCCTGAGGCTCCTAGGCAACTGAGACAACAGGTGTGTGCCACCACGCCCAGCTACATTTTTTGTTTTTTGTACTTTTAGTAGAGATGGGGCTTCATCATATTGGCCAGGCTGGTCTTGAACTCCTGACCTTGTGATCCACCCACCTCTGCCTCCCAAAGTGCTGAGATGACAGGCATGAGCCACTGTGCCACCCCCCACCCCCACCCCAACACCTTTTTTTTTTTTTAAGAGACAGGCCTTGATCTATTGCCCAGGCTGGAGTGTGGTGATACAATCACAGCTCACTGCATCCTCAAATTCCTGGGCTCAAGCAATCCTCTTGCCTCAGCCTCCTGAATAGCTGGGACAACAGGTGTGCACCACCATATATGGGTAATATTTTTTTTGTTTTTTTTTTTGGCAGAGACAGGGTCTTGCCACATTGCCCAGGCTGGTCTTGAACTCCTGGCCTCAAGTGATCCTCCCACCTCAGCCTCCCAAAGGGCTGAAATTACAGGCGTGAGCCACTGCACTCAACCATTTTGGTGCTATTTTGTCCCAAGCCATGTCTCTCCTAATCTCTTTGCAGTGAAGAATTTCCCTGGGGAGACTTCCAAGGCTTAAGGGCCTGCCTCAGATCCTGCTCTATGACTTCACTTTTACCTCACCTCCACCATCAGACTAGGAGTTTTCACAGCCAGAGTCCCCTGTGGGCCTCTCAAGTCCCCTCCCCTCTGGCTAAGTGACCTCCAGCCCCCAGTCTCTGGGTGGCTGCCTCACTCACCTCTTGAGCTTGAAGCGGATGCGGTGGCTCTGTTCCAGGATGGCCATGAGGGCCTTGGGGTCGTACTCAGCAGGCCTCCGGAAGGCCAGGCCCTCGGGCAGCCCCTGCACGGCCAGCAGCCCCGGCTCCCTGAGCAGCCGCTCGTAGGGCAGCGGCACCACACTGGCCCTTCCCAGGGCCTCGCCTATAGCGGGGAGTGCAGGAGAAGGGCCTGGTATGAGAGAGCAGCCAGGCTGGGGCCGGGGCCGCTGTGCCCGTCCAGTGGCTCCCCTTGGTGCGGGGTTCCCACGGATCCCTCACAGCTGCAGACTTAGTGCAGAAGAACTGCCTAGAGGCTAGGGGTGTGGTGGGCGGGTGGGGGCTGAGGACAAGGCCCCACTCTCTGCACCTGGGGGCTGGGGATCCCCTACTGAGGCTGCTGCCCTCCCCGGCCAAGCCCCACTCTGCTCTGGGCACCTGGCTGGAGGGGAAACCAGGGACTGCAAGGGCCCAGAGGACAAAGCAGAGGGGGACAATCCGGCGGGAGCAGAGAGGGCAGAAGAGACGGAGAAGGGGAGACTTGCATGGGCCGGGCTGCGAGAAAGATGCTGTAAGGGCCGGGCACGGTGGCTTCCGCCTATAATCCCAGCATTTTGAGAGGCCAAGGCGGCGGATCACTTGAGGCCAGGAGTTTGAGACCAGCCTGGCCGACAGGATGAAAACCCATCTCTACTAAAAATACAAAAATTAGCCGGGCACGGTGGCAGGCACCTATAATCCCAGCTACTCGGGAGGCGGAGGCAGGAGAATCATTTGAACCCAGGAGGCGGGTTGCAGTGAGCCAAGATCGCACCACTGCACTCCAGCCTGGGCGACAGAGTGAGAATCCGTCTCGGGAAAAAAAAAAAAAAAAAAAAAGGTGTAAGGCGGAAGAGAGAGAGACTGAGGGTGGGGAGAGAAAGCAAGAGGAGATGCTACTGCCACCGATCTGTTACTTAATCATGATAACACTTCTGGGAAGCAGGTCCTGCTATCATCCCCATTTTACAGAGGAAGAGACTGAGGCTGAGAGTGGAGAGGGAGCAGAAATAGGGGATTCAGAGAAAGACGGGAGAGAGGAGGAAGGGACAGACTGAGACGGCACAGGGACAAACATGGGGCCACAGAGGAGGGGAGGCAGGCGGGGGACTGGGGACTGGAGGATGTCACCCCCTATGCTCTCACAGCCTCCTTGAATTCTGCCCGAAGTGGACAGGGGGGCCAGGGCAAGGTGGGCAGAGGTGCAGGTGACTGTGCATGAGCCCTGCAGCTGGCAAACATGTTGACAGGGGCACAGCCAGGCATGCGTGGCAAGCCCTCATCCCAGGGAGGCCAGCGTGACCACCCGGGGCCTCTGGGTACCCCTCCTTCTGACATAAGAACAGCAGACGTTTCCTTGCAGACCCTTTGTGGGAAGTAGAAAAGTTCCTTTTTAAAGTTTCCATTTTGGTTAAAAAAAAACGTTAAGTGAGCTAACCACTTTGTTAAGTTATTAGCTGTCCTGTGCAGCTGTGAGACATGCCAGGCTTACAGGCACGTGGTACACTCTATGTCCTTGTACTGTAACCAAGCTGTCTGTGCTGGACGGGCTCACAGGCACGTCCCAGCTCGCCACTGCTTTTACCTGTTCAGAAAAGTTTTCGGTTGTTAGCCAATCGGGCTTTAGTTTAGACTGCGAGGTCTGGCTCCAGCCAATGGAGATCAGACAGAGCAGTAGGGACAACCCCAAATGCGTAAGGGATAAATGTGTCTGTCTCCCTTTGTTCATTGTACTCTCGTGGCAAGATGGCTGGCGAGGGTGCCCTTCCTGCAGTGCAGGAAGTAAAAATTGTGTTACTGAAAGATCCTTTGTCTGAGTGCTGATTTTTTCTTTGCAGCACCGAGCATCTGTTTCCAACACCTTGCTCCATAAAACCAAGGGCTACAGTAGACGAAGGGTAAAGCCAAATCAGAAATGAATGAAGTGGGACCCTGAGGACCAAAGGGACCTGCCCAAGGTTGCCCAGGGAGTGTAAAGGCCACCACTGGGCCCCCGAAGGCCCACTGCGACCTGACACTTCCCAAAGGAGGCTAGGTCTCCTTTCTTCTCCCTGAAGGAGAGACGTGGCTGAGCAATCAGCCTTCGCTTAGTCATTCAACAAACACTCTCCGAGCACCTGCTGTTGCTGGGCCCTGAACTGCAGGCTGGAGACAGCTAGAAAGAGCAGACTCAGCCCCTGACCCTGGAGAGCTCCTGGGCCGGTGTGGGGACAGGGCACTGTGGGTGCCAAGAGTGGGGGGCATAATCCACTGCGAGGGGGCTTCCAGGAGCTGAGCCTCTGTGCCATGTGGGTGTCCGCCAGAGAGATGAGGGGAAAGGCAGTCTCGAAAGATACCACGGCACCAAGGCCAGGGCATGTGAAATGAACCAGCGGGTGCTGGAGAACAGGAAGTGGTTCTGTAGGGAGGTCGGTAGGGCCCTGTCGTCTAGTGGGAGAAGAAGGTGGGGAGGGAATGAGGGTGGGTGTGTGGGCCCCTGTGCCATGCTCAGGGTGACGGGGAGCGCCCCCCCCGACCCCGCTGGCTGTGGAGGGAAGAACTTCATTCAAGATCAGATTTGTGCTTTGAGAAGATGCCCTTGGCTGCAGGGAAGGTGTGGGGAGCTGGCCTGGGTCTGTTTCTAGGTGAGAGGTGGCAGTGACCTGAACCAGGACAGGGAAGCAGGGGTGGAGGTCTAGGAAATGGCTGGAGAATACGGTGCCTGGGAATGCAGAGATGAGGAAGGGCTGGGGTAGCCAGTACCCCCCATGCCTTGGGGTCCGGCTTTGCCCAGGGCCCGTCCTGGGTCAGGAGGGGGCCCCCTCTGCTTGGTTGGGACCCGGGCTCCCACCCTCCCTGGGGTCCCCAAATGGAATGAGGAAGGATCTTACTATAAAGAACATCAAACACCTCCTCTACCATCTTCCGCAGAAGGTACACATCTGAGCCGTGCTCCAGCGAGGACCGTGGAAGGCTCCGGCCGCCGCCCTCGCCCCGCTGCATCTTCTTGGGGTGCTCTGCCTCTGGATCCTTCCACGGGGGCCCGCCTGTGGGACACAGAGCATGCCAGGCCACAGTGAGCACCCATCTCACCACTCACAGCCTTGGAGCTGGGATGTCTCTGCCCTGTGCTGAGCCGTGGTCCAGCAGCCAGTGCAATACACAAGTGAATGAACGAAGAACTGAGTGAGCAAGCCCGATTCCCACCACCCCGCTGAGGGCCAGGGCTGATCATCTCAGAGTTCCCAGGGCCTGGTCCAGGGCTGGGCCTCACCTTTGGTCACCTCTAACTTGCTGTGTGACCTTAGCTAAGTCCCTTCTCTCTCTGAGCCTCCGTCTGTGAATGCTCAGGGGAGAGACCAGCTATCCTGGCTCAGAACTGGGGTTTGATGAATGTTTGTTCCATTCACGCCTTTTTTTTTTTTTTTGAGATTGAGTCTTGCTCTGTCACCCCGGCTGGAGTGCAGTGGAGCAATCTCAGTCACTACAACCTCCACCTCCAAGGTTCAAGCGATTCTCCTGCCTCAGCCTCCTGAGTAGCTGGGATTACATGTGTGTGCCACCACACCTGGCTAATGTTTGTACTTTTAGCAGAGATGGGTTCTCACCATATTGGCCAGGCTGCAAACTCCTGACCTCAAGCGATCCACCCGCCTTGGCCTCCCAAAGTGCTGGGATTACAGGCGTGAGCCTCCGCGCCCGGCCCAGCCATGCCTTTCTGTGCTCTGACACGAACACCCTCTTGACTAACCTACGTCCCCGTTTTCTGCTCTGCCAGAGGGAGAGACAGTGGGCACCCTTGCCCCTGCTCCAAGGAGGCTGTGGGTTGCAATCAGCAGGTTCATGCCAGGCTGGGCCAGGGTGGGGACCTGAGAGTACTGGTGGATCCTTGGGGAATGTGCTAGAAGTTGCATCGGAAAGGCGATGAGAAGAAGGGCCTGTGGCCCCACTCCCAGCTTGGAGCCTGTTCTCCTCTGGGATCTGCGGAGCTTGAAATAAACCAGCCGAGTTCCCGGCTCTATAAATAGCGGCTCTGCCTGGCTGGAGAAGTCAGGTGCAGCGCCCCAGGCCCTGGGAGGCTGGGGCCACAGGCCCTGCTGCCGCCCACTCTACCCAGCCCCAGTCCCCCATCCTGGCCTGGGAGAGGGTCTAAGCTCTGAGGGGCTGAGTGGGGTTGGGGGGACTGGCTGGCGGCATGGCTGCACCCCAGTAATGATAGGCGCAGCGCTGGGGGATGCCCTTTCCTGACACAGCTGATCTTAGGGATGTGATGTGAATCCTAATCATAGTAACAACAGCTGGTGTCTACTGAGCGTGAACCAAGTGCCAGACACAGCCCTAAGTGCTTGCCAGGTACGAATTTGTTTAACCCTCAGACCCACACATTCTCCCATTTCACAGATGAGCAGGTTGAGGCACAGCAGGTGTGGGCCCAGGCAGCCCGTTCCCTTTTTTTTTTTTTTTTTTTTTGAGACAGAGTTTTGCTGTGTCGCCCAGACTGGAGTGCAGTGGCACAATCTCGGCCCACTGCAATCTCCACCTTCCAGGTTCAAGCGATTCTCCTGGCTCAGCTTCCCAAGTAGCTGGGACTACAGGCACGTGCCACCATGCCCAGTTAATTTTTTTTTTTTTTTTTGAATCATTAGTAGAGACGGGGTTTTACCATATTGGCCCAGCTGGTCTTGAACTTCTGACCTCGTGATCCACCCGCCTCGCCATCCTAAAGTGCTGGGATTACAGGCGTGAGCCACACCATGCCCAGCTGCAGCCCATTCTCTTAACCTCATGCTACACCATGGTTCTTTTGAGATGGGGTCTCACTGTCACCCAGGCTGGCGTGCAGTGGTGGCATTGTAGTTCACTGCAGCCTTGAACTCCCAGGCTCAAGTGATCCTCCTGCCTCAGCCACCCAAACAGCTGGGACTACAGGTGTGCACCATCAAGCCTGGTTTTTAAATTTTTTGTAGAGACAGTGGTCTCGATATATTGTTCAGACTGGCCTCCAACTCCTGGGCTCAAGTGATCCTCCCAGATCAGCCTCCCAAAGTGCTAGGACTACAGACATGAGCCACTGCACTGGCCTAAGATGTGACTTAACAATGACAGCATCTGTCCCCTTGGGTTGATGTCAGGATAAGTGAGTTAGCATCAGAAAGGACGCCACATACAGTAGGCTTTCAATAAATCTTACTGAAACCTGGCTGGGTGTGGTGGCTCACGCCTGTCATCTCAGCAGTTTGGGAGGCTGAGGTGGGTGGATCACTTGAGGTCAGGAGTTCGAGACCAGCCTGGCCAATATGGTGAAACCCCGTCTCTACTACAAATACAAAAATTAGCTAGGTGTGGTGGTGGGCACCTGTAGTCCCAGCTATTCTTGAAGCTGAGGCAGGAGAATTGCTTGAATCTGGGAGGCAGAGGTTGCAGTGAGCCAAGATCGCATCACTGCACTCCAGCCTGGGTGACAGCTCGAGAATCTGGCTCATAAAAAAAAAAAAAAAAAAAAAAAAAAACATCATGTTGGAAGAAGTGCATTTGGTCCTGTGTTCAGGGATACACAGTTAACAGGAAGAATTGGGCAACCTTGAGCCTTGGTGTCCCCATCTGGCAAAGGCAGAGGGAAGTGACTGGCTCTGGCCCAGCCTGGGGTTCCCCTGGCCAGTGTCTGTCAACTCGGGGGCTGCTGAGTGATTCCATCAAAACCCATGGCTGCCTCGATACCACGTGGGAAATCTCAGACAGCGCCGCTCTCCCAGTTCACCTCCCGCACACCGCCACCCTGGCGAGACAGGGTCGGGGACCCACAGACGGGCTGGAGCATCTGCCCCAGGGCAATGGCAGCCCGGCCCTCCGGCCCCCTGGGGTACTCACGGCAGAACCTGAGGAAGTCTGACTGGAGCTCCTTCCGGGCATTCAGGAACATTCTCCCCTTCTCCGTGCCCACCACGAAGGCGCTCTCATCGTGCACGGCCACACAGGCCACCTCGGCGTTCAGTTTGGACAGCGCTGAGCACTGTGGGAAGAGCAGGGTGTGTGAGCGGAAGGACCCCTCCCACTCCAAACACGTCTAGTACCCATTTCCGGGGTGGGATGGGAGCTCCCAGCTGCCTGAGACCCCAGCAGCGGCTCCAGGGACAGACGGTCCCTTCACTGTTCTTGGTCTTAGATTTTGTAGTGGGAATGAATGAATGATCTTCCAGGGATTGGCGATGGGGGGGCCGGAGGAGGACAAATGTCCTCTGCTCCTCCAAGGTGCCCGTCCTTGGGGTAAGCCCACCTTAGCCCCAGCCCCAGGGACAATCTCGCGCTGGGCTCTCTTGGTCCCTCTGAAGTCCTCGATGAAGAGGAGGTGAGAACCTCAGGAGAAGCAGGCATCGGACCGGTTGGGGCTGCAGTCCCACCCTGGCCACTTCCGGGCTCCAGTTTCCACATCTATTTGTTTTGTTTTGTTTTGTTGTTTTTTGAGATGCAGTTTCACTTGGTCGCCCAGGCTGGAGTGCAGTGGCACAATCTTGGCTCACCGCAACCTCCGCCTCCCGGGTTCAAGTGATTCTCCTGCCTCAGCCTCCCGAGTAGCTGGGATTACAGGTTCGAGCCACCATGCCCAGCTAATTTTTGTATTTTTAGTAGAGACGGGGTTTCTCCATGTTGGCCGGGATGGTCTCGATCTCTTGACCTCGTGATTCGCCAACCTCAGCCTCCCAAAGTGCTGGGATTACAGGTGTGAGCCCCCACGCCCAGCCTTCCAGGGCTAGATTTGCACGTACCGGATCTCACTTAAGTCTCCCATCCTTGACTTGGACATCATGGCCCTAGCTGCAGTCAGGGAAACTGAGGCTCAGGTCAGTAAAAGCTCCTCTGAGTGGTTGAGGTAGCACTGAGCTACAAGGCAGGGTGGGGGTGCTCACCATGTCCCCTCCTCCTGGGCAGGTAGGGACACTCACCATGGAGTCTAAGGCAGACACGAGGCTGGTGATGATCTCGTCTTTGCGGGTGAAGGCGGAGTTCCAGCGGTCGGGCCCGCAGCCGTTGGCGGGGACGTCACAGCGCTTGCCCAGCAAGGCCATGGTCACCTGTGGGGAGGCAGGAGGCAGAGGTAGTGGGCACGAGGCAGGGGGCGTGGCTCACGTGGTGGCCACCCACCCCAACCCACCTCTGTATCCAGGGCTGACCTTCCCTGGACCCCAAGGGCTTTGTGTGTGATGGGATTAGAGTCTGCACAGGCCTGGGCACAGGTGGCAGGATAACTCACGCCCTCGTGCCATGCCCTCCCACATCTGCACCCCCAAGCCATGCCCAGCACCAGGATCAGTCTGTTGGGCAGGCCCCAACCACCACCTCTCCCCACGTGTGCAGCTCTGGCCACAGCCCTCCCTGGCTCACACACCCTCCATGGCTCCCGACTGTCCACATTAGCTCTTGACTCCTTAGCTTGATATTCTAGTTTCCTGGTCCGCTGTCCGTCACTCCGGTCCCCTCACACTCCAAGCTCCACGTCCTCTAAGCTGTGCCACCCCCAGATGTACCAATGTTCATGCTTCCCTACTCTACGGGTCCAGTTCTCTCTGCCTCAAGCACACTTCCTGTCCCTGCCATCATTTGCTGGTTGTCTTTTTTTTTTTTTTTTTTTTAAGACAGAGTCTTGCTCTGTTACCAGGCTGGAATACAGTGTCGCGATCTCGGCTCACTACAACCTCCGCCTCCTGGGTTCAAGTGATTCTCCTGCCTCAGCCTCCCTAGTAACTGGGATTACAGGCATGTGCCACCACACCCAGCTAGTTTTTATGTTTTTAGTAGAGACGGTGCTTCCTCATGTTGGCCAGGCTGGTTTTGAACTCCTGACCTCAGGTGATCTGTCTACCTCAGCCTCCCAAGGTGCTGGGATTACAGGTGTGAGCCACCGCACCCAGCCTGAATATTTTTTAAATTTTTAATTAAATTTTGTTTTGAGGCAGAGTCTCACTCTTGCCCAGGCTTGAGTGCAGTGGTGTGATCTCGGCTCACTGCAACTTCCCCTTCCTGGGTTCAAGCAATTCTCCTGCCTCAGCCTCCCTGGTAACTGGGGTTACAGGTGCCACCACACGTCCAGCTAATTTTTGTAATTTTAGTAGAGATAGAGTTTCACCATGTTGGCTAGGCTGGTCTTGAACTCCTGACCTCCTATGATCCACCCGCCTCAGCCTCCCAAAGTATTGGAATTAAAGGCATGAAGCACCGCACCTGGCCTCATCAAAGCTTTGAATTGTTCAAGCTGCTGGCCCACCTCCTGTGTCCCCAACCTGAAGCGGAGCTGGGCCAGGAGCCAGCGATGTCTCCCCTCGCTTCCACATGCCTCTGAGCATGTCTATCGCATTTTTGCACCAAGCCACGTGCTCCCCAGGCCAATGCCTTCAGCCTCCAGGCCTCCCAGCCTCAGTTTCCGTCCGAGCCAGGAGACTTGGCCTCAGGGGCATAAGATACAGAGGGGAAGAGGCTGTCTCCTCTCAGGTCGGGGGCTCCCCAGGGCAGGACTCTGTCCCACTGCAATGGGGTTGTTGGGGAACAGAGCTGCATCATCCCCCTCAAGCCCAGGGCCCCAACTGTGGCTTCCCATTGCATGGCGCAGGCTTGCTGGGTATAGTGCCCAGCTGGGCACCCACGAAATACAAAGATCAGCCTGCCTCAGCCCCTCGTTGTAGCCTGCCTTTCTCCTTCTCTACCAAGGGGCCACCCACACGCTGCCCCAGTGGCAGGGCCTGCCCTCAAGGCAGCTGTCCCTGCACCAATCCAAGCAAAGGAGGCAGACACCAGAGGCGGGCCGGCTCGGTTTCCCTCTCTGGACTCAGCCCCAGTGTGTTCTGTGGCCTCTGCTGGGTGCTGACAGAGCACAGCTGAGGACCCAAAAGAGCCTAACAACCTGCCCTGTCTCCCGCCTGCACACGAGGAGTTTCTGCATCCAAAGGGCAGGGCAGGCCCAAACAGGAGGATGGTGGCGCTGGCTCCGCAGAGGGTACCAGGCCCGGGGTGTCTTCTGCTGCCACAGCAGCCCCTGTTGACCGTAAGCTCTCTGAGGGCAGAAACCAGGTCTGCCTGCTACTGTTTGCAACCCAAGGCCCTGATGAGTGCCCAGTGTGCATGAGGCCCAAGGCGTGAGGTCCCAGCCACAGACAGGCCTTTCAGGAGGTCATGATCTATTGATCACTGGCCAATGACACAGAACAGGTATCAGATCACACCACACTTTGCAAGGCCAGAGGCGTCCAACCTCAGGGATAGAAACGTCCCGACGAATTAGAGACGCATCAGAGCTCGGCTCCGACCTCAGTTCTGGCTTGCCTCTGCTTTTCGGCTGTGGATAAATGTTGTTTAAACAACTGGCCGGTAGGTGTTTGGCCAAAATGTATATTGAGTTTGCTGCTAAATGTTTATGAAAGACATTTCTTCTCCAGGTTGCAATTTTATAGAAGCTTGAAATCTGCTGTATTAACGGATGCAGAGGGGATGATAGCCCACGGGTGGGACCCGCTGATGAACCAAGAGGTGGCCAGTGGCCACGGCTGGGGATGTTTCGTGGCATGGAGCCCGCCGGAGGGTCCTGCATGCCACTGGACTTTATAAAAGATCCAGCTGAGAGGTCTGCCGGCCTGGGGGCTGGAAGGCGTCCCCCTCCCTCCAGCCACCCTCTGCCAGCCAGTCCCTTGAGCCATTCCCGGAAAGGCCTTAGGGTTGCCAGCCTCCCAGCTGCTCAGGCCCAAATCGAATCAGGGCAAAGCAGGAGGCACCAGACTGCAATCCAGCCCCGGCCTCCCGGCTGCCCCAGACAGCGGCCGGCTCCTTCCGGCAAAGGCCCTAATCCATTTAGGAGGGAACCAGGGACTCTAGGAGGGAGGGAGGGAGAGAGAGAGAGAGGGAGGGAGGGAGAGAGAGAGAGAGAGAGAGAGAGAGAGCACGCAAAGGGGGACTGGGCTGTGGGCCATCCCCGGCTCCTTGTCCCGGTTACCTGGGCTTGTAGGACCCTCTGTCCCGAGCCACAGCCCAGGCGGATGCACCTGGGGAGTATGGAGAGAGACAGCCGCTCCTTGCAAATGTTCAGAGCCTCAGATGGAGGGAGAGGCAGATTCCACATGCCTGGAGCAAGAATTCAGCGGGGGAGATGGGGGGAAGATGAGACCCGGGCCCAGGTCAGCTAGGACCGCATCGGGTGAGTCCTGAAACCCTGAGTTTTTTCATTTGTGAAGTGGGAATGGTTCTAAACAGAAAATGAAGGCAGAGGCTGGGTGCGGACGGACGCTCACGCTTACAGTCCTGGTGCTTTGGGAGGCCGAGGTGGGAGGATTACTTGAGCCAAGGAGCTTGAGGCTGTAGCGAGCTATGACGGTGCCATTGTACTCCAGCCTGGGCGACAGAGCGAGACCCTGTCTCTTAAATAAAAAACAAATTCCGCATGTTCTCATCTGTAAGAGGGAGCTAAAGGTTCGGTACTCATGGACATAAAGATGGGAATGCCGGACACCGAAGCCTCCAAAAGCAGGGAGAGAGGGAAAAGGGGGGCTCCAAAGCTACTTATTGGGGGCTATGCTCACTACCTGGGTGACAAGATCGATTGTACCCCAAACCTCAGCATCATGCAATACACCTTTGTAATAAACCCACACATGTACCCCCAAAATCTAAACTAGAAGTTAAAATTATTATTTTTGAGACAGAGTCTCACTGTCACCCAGATGGGAGTGCAGTGGTGTGATCACGGCTCACTGCAGCTTCCACCTCCCAAGTTCAAGCAATTGTTCTGTCTCAGCCTCCCGAGGAGCTGAGCCTACAGGTGCCCGCCACCACGTCTGGCTAATGTTTGCATTTTTAGTAGAGACGGGGTTTCCCCATGTTGGCCAGGCTGGTCTCGAACTCCTGACCTCAAATGATCCCCCTGCCTCGGCCTCCCAAAGTGCTGGGATGACAGGTGTGAGTCACCACGCCTGGCCTAGAAGTTGAAATTATTAAAATAATAATAATGCAAGAGACTTGAAGCCCCCAAAAGGCAGAGCGGGAATGGGAGGAGGGACGTTCGCCGGGAAGATCCCAGGTTCCGGTCCGCGAGCTGCGGAAGGGTTGTCACACCTGTCCCATCCAGCTCCAGAGTTCGCTCCGCCCACCTGTGGAGCCAGGACGGCAAGTAGCTGAGCTGCTGCTAACACCTGCTGTTCAACTCCCAGGCTCCGGGGTCCCACCCCACGAGAGGTAACTGCTCCCTGGGCAGCGGGGCCCAGGGGTTTTTTTTTTTGAGATGGAGTCTTACTCTGTCATCCAGGCTGGAGTGCAGTGGTATAATCTCAGCTCACTACAACCTCCGCCTCCCGGGTTCAAGCGATTCTCCTGCCTCAGCGTCCTGAGAGCTGGGATTACAGGCATGCACCACCACGCCCTGCTAATTTTACATTTTTAGTACAGATGGGGTTTCTCCATGCTGGTCAGGCTGGTCTCGAACTCCTGACCTCAGGTGATCGGCTTCAGCCTCCCAGAGTGCTGGGATTCTAGGCGTGAGCCACTGCACCTGGCCTGGACACTGTATGTTTAAGTTCACAGGGGAGTCTTACACGCAGCCAGGTGCAGGGCCTAGGGCATCTCCAGGGATGTTCCCTACTCAAGGTTCCAAGCAGCTCAGCCTCCCTGCCTGCCCACGGCCTGCCCCATGTCTTGCCCAGACAGCAGCAGATTTGCCGGCCGCAGAGAGCTGGAAGCCAGCCCAGACCCTGAGCCAAAGATTAGCCAAGCGCTGTGGCCACGTCTGAGCCAGTGCTGCCCTGACCCAAGGCAGGGCCGCCTCCAGGCTGGGGACTCCATAGGAGTCTGGCCCAGAGAGCCCACTTTCTAGCCAGTCCTAGGGCAGGTGACAGTGAACTGTCAGAAATCCAGCTGCCGCTTCCCATCCCAAACACCCTGCACCCGGGGCTCAGGCCGGCTAGGACGCAGCAGAGAGTGAGCTAACGGGTGTGAACCTGCTCCGGTGCCCACAGCCTGCATGTCTGGGGAAATACGTGTTCCCATTACCTGGTTCTGACCCATCTACCCCAGTGAAGAGCAGCCTAGCGGGAGGTGGGAAAAGGGTATGTAAACAAAAGAACAAGGCTAAGACAAAGCTCCCAGCTCGGCCCATGTAAAAAAAACTCCCCTCCTGGTGAGTGGTGGCTCACACCTATAATTTTAGCACTCTGGGAGGCCAGGGTGGGAGGATGGCTTGAGGCCAGGAGTTCAAGACCAGCCTGGGAAACATGGCAAAACCCTGTCTCTACAAAAAAATACATACATTAGCCAGGCGTATGGCTGTGGTCCCAGCTACTCAAGAGGCTGAGACAGGAGGATCACTTGAGCCAGGAGCTTAAGGCTGCAGTGAGCTATGATTTTGCTCCTGCATTGCAGCCTGGGAGGCACAGCAAGACCCTGTCTCAAAACAACAACAAAGGCCGGGCGTGATGGCTCACGCCTGTCATCCCAGCACTGCGGGAGGCTGAGGCAGGTGGATCCCTTGAGGTCAGGAGTTCGAGACCAGCCTGGCCAACGTGGCAAAACCCCACATTTACTAAAAATACAAAAATTAGCCAGGCATGGTGATGGGTGCCCGTAATCCCAGTCACTCAGGTGGCTGAGGCAGGAGAATCTCTTGAACTCAGGAAGTGGAGGTTGCAGTGAGCAGAGATCACGCCACTGCACTCCAGCCTGGGCGACAGAGCAAGACTCTGTCTCAAAAAAAGAAAGAAAGAAAACCAAACCAAACCAAACCAAACAAAGCAAAAAACCCCCAAAAACCAAACTCCCCTCCCTTACCCACCACCTTAGATGCCCTTCACAGAGAGGACACCCAAAGGGGCCTGGAGCCAAAACCCTAAGTGCCAAGGTGGCATGGCGTCGGCACCAGCCCAGGGGCTCGGCCATGACTCTCACTGGCGTGGGCTCAGTAGAGCTCAAGGCCCGCCCCCTCCGGAGGGAAAGAGGGGAGGCGTCACAGGGCTGTTTCCTTAATGCTGGGACCAGTTTAATTCTCACAAGCTGTCATTTTACGGAGGAGGGATTCCCACCCGAAGGCCCCACCGCCAGGATGTGGAAAAGCTGAAACCCGAGCTCAGGTCACACCAACTAAATCCGCCATGCACTGCCCAACCCTGGCCGGCAGTGAACGGGGGAGCCTACCCAGCTGGGACCCAAGGAGGAGGCAAAGAAGAGACCCCTCAGCAGGGTCTGTTTCTCCTGCCTTGGCTTGTCCTGCACCCAGGGCCAATGTGGCCCTAGAGGGTATCTAGAACCCTTCCTTCCTCTTCCCCCGAAGTGTCCCCAGAGCTTCAGGAAAGTCTGTGCTTAAGGAAAGATTCAATGAAATCGTTTTCTAAAATGACTATACATACATACATACAGAAGCAGAAGTGTACAAGCCTGGGCAACATAGCAAGACCCCACCCCTACAAAAAAAAAATTAGCCAGGTATGGGGATGCGCAACTGTGGTCCCAGCTACGCAGGAGGCTGTGGCAGGAGGATCGCTTAAGCCCAGGATCTGAAGGCTGCGGTGAGCTGTGCTGTGCCGGTGCACTCCAGCCTACGCGACAGAGCAACACCCTGCCTCTAAAAATAACAATTTTAGGCCGGGCGTGGTGGTTCAGGCCTGTAGTCCCAGCCCTTTGGGAGGACTGCACACACACACACACACACACACACACACACACACACACACACACAACCTCAGCCAGAGTGACACGGAGAGGCCTGGCCCACTGGCTGGGGGTGTCACTAGTTTGAACTGGCTTGGGGTTGAACCAAAGAAACAAATGTCACAGCTCTAGAACCAGCACACCTGTCACCCCGCTGAATTTTCTTTTTTGTATTTTTAACAGAACAGATAGGGTCTCACTGTTTCCCAGCCTTGTCTCAAACTCCTGAGCTCAAGTGATCCAACCGCCTTGGCCTCCCAAAGTGCTGGGATTACGGGCAGGAGCCGCCGCGTCTGGCCTGCCGAATTCTCCGAAAAGCACCATGAGGCGGTTCTCATCCATGTCACACCTCGGGGGCTGAGGCTCGGGAGGGAAGCCTGCTGCTCAAGGTCATTTGCGACCCTTGATGAGTCACCTGTGAGCCAGTTCAGCCCAAGCCCAAGCCCTGCTCCTCGGCAGCGGCATGTCCAGGTCCCTCGGCAGCAGGGGCACACGTAGGGGGGCACACGTGGGGGGGCCCTCGACCGGGGGTCTCTTCAGGCCTTTTCACTCCCCACAAGTGGCATGTTCCTATATTGACTCCTTCTTTTGTATGTGCATTCATTCACTAATTCCTTGGTGTGTACATTCATTCATTCATTCCATTGTGTGTGCATTCATTCACTCATTCCTTTGTGTGTGCATTCATTCATTGCTCCCTCCCTCCCTCCCTCCCTCACACACTTTTGACCCCTCAGGGCTGTGCTCATTCCCTGTGCTTACTGGCTCCTGCCTAGGCCGTACTGGGTGAGAACACAGAGGACACTTCTGCCGGGCCATCGCCTGGGACCTGGTGCCAGGCAGTGGCTGTAAGTGGGAAAGGGCCGCCCTGCAAGAGCTCAGCAGGAGCTGGACGCCTGGCAAGGCTGCGGGTGGGGGAACACAGCCGGGGCGTCTTCCCCAGCCTCCCCTCCCCTCCCCACCCCCACTCATTCACTCAACACCTACCAGGGGCTGCTCCGTGCCAGGCCCCACCTGCCCTCCTCCAGCTCACAGGGCCAGGGTGCCAGAGAGAATTACAGAACCAGGCTGGGTACGGTGGTTCATGCCTATAATCCCAGTACCTTGGGAGGTCGAGGCGGGTGGATCACTTGGGTTAGGAGTTTGAGACCAGCCTGGCCAACATGGTGAAACCTCGTCTCTACTAAAAATACAAAAAATTAGCTGGGTGTGGTGGTGCACACCTGTATCCCAGCTACCAGGGCCAGGAGCGGGGCCTTGCACTGCCACTCAGGCCTTTGCACCTGCTGTGCCCTTTATAAGAGATGCCCTTCCCCACTCCTGGCTCCCTCTTAGCTGCTGCAGGCGCGTCCCCACCTCCTGTTGTGCCCCTTGGCTGGGCTCCCTCACCTCCTCCTTCCCTCCCCCTCCAGGGTGTGGAGGCGTCAGAGCCCCCAGGCACCGGCGCCTGGAGAACAGCGCTGATTGCTTTCAACTGCGTGTGCCCGGGCCTGCGTGTGCCCAGGCCTCCGAGGAGCAAAGCCGTCGATACGGGTTTGGAAGAATTAGGAGACATGAAGAAGGTGGGAGGTGAGGGATGGGGCAGTCCAGACAGAGGGGACAGCTCAGGCAAAGGCACGAAGGCGCGAGGGAGCCTGATGGGGTGTGGCGTCCGCGTGGGGCTGGCGGGCAGTGGGGTGAAACACCAAAGTGCTCCTGGCACGGACTTCGGTCGGATTCTAGGGCTGTCCAGTGGGAAATACTCTGAGATTTTCCTAGCCTCAGCCCAGAGCCTGGGCCTGGGTTTTGGAGGGCCCTGTCCGTCTCTTCCCGAAGGCGACAGGTCCACCGAGAGCCTGTCACCCACTCTCCCACCCCAGACACCTGGGTACTGAGACGCCTGGAAGCCATCTGGCAGAAGCACCCCCGTTCTGGGGCCCCGGAGCCATCTTCCCGCAGCGCTTTCAAATCTGACAACACATTCTCAGGCCAGGGGCGGCTCACGCCTGTAATCCAGCACGTTGGGATCGCTTGAGGCCAGGAGTTTGAGACCAGACTGAACAATATGAGATCTCCATCTCTACAAAAAAATTTTAAAAATTAGCCAGGCATGGTGGTGCATACCCGTAGTCCCAGCTACTCAGGAGGCTGAGGCACAAGGACCACTTGGGCCCAGGAAGTGAGGCTATAGGGAGCTGTGATCACACCACTGGGCTCCAGCCTGGGTGACAGTGAGACCCTGTCTCTAAATACATAAATACGTTCTTTTTTTTTGAGACAGAGTCTTGCTCTGTCACCCAGGCTGGAGTGCAGTGGAGTGACTGCAGCTCACTGCAACCTCTGCCTCCCAGGTTCAAGCGATTCTCCTGCCTCAGCCTCCCTAGTAGCTGTGACTACAGGCGTGTACCATCACGCCTGGCAAATATTTTTATTTTTAGTAGAGACAGGGTTTCACCATGTTAGCCAGGATGGTCTCAATCTCCTGACCTTGTGATCCACCCACCTCGGCCTCCCAAAGTGCTGGGATTACAGGCGTGGGCCACGCGCCCGGCCTCTTTTAGTTTATTTTAATAGAAATAGGGTCTCCCTGTGCTGCCCATGGTCTTAAACTCCTGAGCTCAAGGGTTCTTCCCACCTCGGCCTCCCAAAGTAATATAAATAAATAAGTTCTGTAATACTTCTCCCAACAAATAGTGTCGTCTAATTCTCTCCTCTTGAACACGATTTGAATAAGGACCCACTTTGAACCAACGGCGTGTGTGGGCACAACGCCACCAGGTGACCTCTGCAGCCAGGTCCCCAAAGGCGCTAAACTTCCCCCAGCCACTCGCTCACTCAGTCTCAGACCCCTGCCCCTGGACTCTGAGCCGACACGTGGGAAGCTCAGGTATCGCGTCCGAGATAAATAACAGATACGCCCTGAGGGCGCACGAGGCTGATGCTGCTGTACCCTCCAAGCGGGACAGCTGTTTGGGACCGTGGACGTGGCTTGAGCTCAGGAGTTCGAGACCAGCCCGGGAAATATGGCAAGACCCCATCTCTACAAACAATAAAAAAATTGGCTGGGTGTGGTGGCGCATGCCTGCAGTCCCAGCTACTTGGGATGCTGAGATGGGAGGATTCCCTGAGCCCAGGAGGTCAAGGCTGCAGTGAGCTAAGATCACGCCACTGCACTCCAGCCCAGATAGATAGCTTAGGGGAACCACATGAATGAGAACAAGGTCCCCTCAATGTGGAACAGAGCCGAGGTGGGTCAGCTGGGATCTTCTATTTGTGTCCTTTACCTGGTCAGCATCTGTCCCAGGAGAACCCGTCTGCTAGAACGGCTCCTGGAGTTTGCCCTTAGAGACCTGAGATAGGCTCCAAAATGACCCCAAAAGACAGCCACGTCCTAATCCCTGGAGCCTGTAAGTGTTACTCTATATGGCAAAATCACTCTGTAGGTGTGATTAATCTTGAGATAGGGGGATTATTCCGGCTTAGCTGGGGAGGTGTAAATGCCATCACGCGCATCCTTATAAGAAGAGGTCATGGCCGGGTGCGGTGGCTCATACTTGTAAGCCCAGCGCTTTGGGAGGCTGAAAGGTGGGAAGATCACTGAGCCCAGGAGTTTGGAGCCAGCCTGGGAAACACGGTGAGAGCCCCATCTCTACAAAAAATAAAAAATTAGCCGAGCGTGGTGGTGCATGCCTGTGGTCCCAGTTACTCGGGAGGCTGAGATGGGAGGATCCCCTGGGCCCTGGAGGTCAAGGTTGCTGAGCTGAGATCACATCACTGCCCTCCAGACTGAGCAACCGAGTCTCCAACTCAAAAAAAGAAGAGGTCATGGCCGGGCACCGTGGCTCATGCCTGTAATCCCAGCGCTTTGGGAGGCCAAGGCAGGAGGATCACTTCAAGTCAAGAGGATCACTTGAGGCTAAGAGTTTGAGACTAGCTGGGGTATTACGACAAGACCTCATCTCTATAAATTTTTTTTTTTTTTAATAGGGTAGAGGAAGACTGGGCATCCACACAGAAGAGCAGTCCCAGTGAAGATGAAGTAGAGAGAGATTGGAAGATGCTGGCTTTACAGACCGGAGTGTTGCAGCCACAAGCCCGAGAGTGCTGGCAGCCCCCAGGAGCTAGAGGAGGCCAGGAACAGACTCCCCCGAGAGCCTCTGGAGGGAGGCTGGCCCTGCGGCCACCTTGATTTCAGCCCAGTGGTAATGACTTTGGACCTTTGGCCTCCAGAACTGTGAGAAGAGAAATTTCTGTTGTTCTCATAAAAACATGGGCAAAGGACATGAACAGACACTTTTCAAAAGGAGGTGTACGTGTAGCCATCGATCATATGACAAAGGCTCAACATCACTGATCATTAGCGAAATGCAAGTCACAACCGCAATGAGATACCATCTCACACCAGTCAGAACGGCTCTTATCAAAGTCAAAAAATAACAGATGCTGGGCCGGGCACAGTGGCTCACGCCTGTAATCCCAGCACTTCGGGAGGTCAAGGTGGGGGGATCACCTGAGGTCAGGGCTTCAAGACCAGCCTTTATGGTGAAACTCTGTTTCTGCCAAAATAAATAAATAAATAAATAAATAAATACAAAAAATTAGCCGAGCATGGTGGTGCATGTCTGTAATCTCAGCTACTCAGAAGGCTGAGGTAGGAAAATCGCTTGAACCCAGGAGGTGGAGGCTGCAGTGAGCTGAGATCACAACACCACACTCCAGCCTGGGCAACAGAGTGAGACTCCGTCTCAAAACAAAACCAAAAACAAACAAGCAAGTAACATGCTGGTGAAGTTGTGGAGAAAAAGGAACACGCACACACCGCTGGAATTGTAAATGAGTTCAGCCATGGTGGAAGACAGCGTGGTGATTCTTCAAAAACCAAAAGACAGAAATACCATTTGACCCAGCAATCCCTTACTGGATATATATACTCAGAAGAATATAAATCATTCTACAATAAAGTTCACATGCATGTGCACGTTCACTGCAGCACTATTCACAACAGCAAAGACATGGAATCAACCCAAACGCCCATCAATGATAGACTGGATAAAGAAAATGTGGTACATTACACCATGGAATACTATGCAGCCAGAAAAAAAGAACAAAATCACATTCTTTGCAGGGACATGGATGGAGCTGGAGGCCATTATCCTTAGCAAACTAACACAGGGACAGAAAACCAAATCCCTGCCTGTTCTCATTTATAAGTGGGAGCTGAACAATGAGAACACATGGACACGAAGATGGGAACACCACGCACTGGGGCCTGTCAGAAGGTGGAGGGTGGGAGAGGGGAGGGGATCCGAAGAAATCACTATTGGGTACTGGGCTTAATACCCGGGTGAAAAAGAATCTATACAACAAAGTCCATGACACAAATTTACCTATGTCACAGACCCGCCCTTGTACCTCTGAACCTAAAATAGAAGTTAAAGAAAAAGAAATTCGTTTTTATTCCCCTCACTCTGTCACCCAGGCTGCAGTGCAGTGGTGGGATCTTGGCTCACTACAACCTCCGCCTCCTGGGTTCAAGCGATTCTCCTGCCTCGGCCTCCCAAGTGGCTCAGACTACAGGTACCCGCCACCATGCCCGGCCAATTTTTGCATTTTTAGTAGAGACGGGGTTTCACCACGTTGGCCAGAATGGTCTTGAACGTCTGACCTCAAGTGATCCACCTGCCTCGGCCTCCCAAAGTGCTGGGATTACAGGCGCGAGCCACTGTGCCCGGCCTGAAATTTCTGTTCTTTTTCTTTTTTGGAGACAGAGTTTCACTCTTGCTGCCCAGGCTGGCATGCAATCGCATGATCTTGGCTCACTGCAACTTCTGCTTCCCAGGTTCAAGGGAGTCTCCTGCCTCAGCCTCCCGAGTAGCTGGGATTACCGGTGTGCACCACCACGCCCGGCTAATTTTGTATTTTTAGTAGAGACGGGGTTTCACCATGTTGGTCAGGCTGGTCTCAAACTCCTGACCTCAGACAATCCATCCCCCTTGGCCTCCCAAAGTGCTGGGATCACAGGCGTGAGCCACTGCACCTGCCTGAAATTTCTGTTCTTTTAAGGCACCAGGTCTGTGGTCCGTGATACAGAAGCTTCAGGAAATGAACACTGGCTCCCTCACTGGCTGTGTCCAGCCTCACAAAGACAGTCCACACCCTCAGCCCCTCGGACACTCTGTCCTCACTGAGACCTCCGCAAAGCTCGGCCGGGGTTTGCTGGCGAGCTCTCCAACCTCTTCCCCCTTGGAAGCGCCACTAGCAGGAGCTGGATTTTTCTGGACACCAGGAAAGCGCCTCTGTGATTCTAGTCTCACTGCCCCATGGACCAGCTGGGGCGTTGGAGCTGATGGAGAAAAAAAAATACACCCAACCACGTAAAAGGCAAAGGCAGGCACACACCCCACCCAAACACGGCCCCCGCACCATCCGCTGCCATATGCTTATTTCTTGAAAAAGAAGCTTGAGAGAACAAACAAAAAAGAATTTTCTCCCCTTCTGGAAGGGAGGGTAGCCTTTCTCCCCAGCAGCCCCAGCCTCCCTCTGAATACCCCCTCTCCTGTCCCAGAGGCTCCCCAGTGGGGACAGGGTGGCCCGGGGGTCCTGGATTCCTGCCCCCTCCCCACTCTCATTGTAGCAAGGGAGAGTATTGCCAGCCACAGCCCTGGCCTTCCATGCATATCTGCTCAGGCCGGGCTCTGGGCTGCGCAGCGGGAGGGGGTCTTACGCCCATCCACAGTGCAGTAGAAGGCAGTCAGGGGTCATAGTTAAAACACCTGGGGTCTCACTGGGTGCAGTGGCTCATGCCTGTAATCCCAGTGCTTTGGGAGGCCAAGGCATGAGGAGCAAGCCCAGGAGTTAAAGATCAGCCTGTGTTAAAGATCAACACAGTGAGACCCCATTTCTACAAAAAAATTAAAAAGGTAGCCAGGTGTGGTGGCGCATGCCCGCTGTCCCAGATACTCGGGAGGCTGAGGCAGGAGGATTGCTTGAGCCCAGGAGGTCGAGGCTGTAATAAGCTATGATTGCAGCACTGCAGTCCAACCTAGGGGACAGAGTTAGACCCTGTCAAAAACACCAGAGTTCCAGTCCTGAATGTGACCCCAAAGGCTCTCCTCCAAGTCCTCTGCCCACTCCTTGCTACCAGAGTCCCCCTGTGTGTCCTGGCATCTACAGTCGGGGCACTCTTTGGGTTGTCCTGACAACTGGTGTTTGGGGCAGCTGGGTCCTCCTAATCCCCGGAGAGAATTTGGTGATTCTCCAAGGTTCAGAGCAAGGCAGTCCTTTTCCCCTAGCTGAGACAGGTGTCAGGAGAGCCGGAATCCAATTCTGGCCACTGAGACATGAGGGACTTCTGGGAGAGATGTCCTTGCGCTTAGAAAGGGACTGAAACCAGGCTGGGCATGGTGGCTCCACCTGTAATCCCAACGCTTTGGGAGGTCGGGGCAGGAGGACCACCTGAGGTCAGCAGTTTGAGACCAGCCTGGCCAACATGGTGAAACCCTGTCTCTATTAAAAATACAAAAATTAGCCGGGTGTGGTGGCACATGCCCTGTAAAGCCCAGCTACTCGGGAGGCTGACGCAGGAGGATCACATAAACCTGGTAGGTGGAGGCTGCAGTGAGTTGAGATTGCGCCACTGCTCTCCAACTTGGGCGACAGAGCGAGACTCCATCTCAAAGAAAAAAGGGGGGCGGGACTGAAACCAGGGATGTCCTCCTTCTCCTGCAGGTGACAGCCCCAACCAGGACAGCCAACTACTGGAGCGAAAAGAATGAGCCCGGGAGTTGAAGGGATCTGAGGACAGCAGAGTGAACTTGCAGAACTTGGCTCTGTATGACCCCAGATCCACCGTCTATGAGACTTGGGTGAGACAGCAGAAGTCCATATTTCTTTCTTCCTTTTTTTTTTTTTTTTTTTGAGATGAAGTTTCGCTCGTCACCCAGGCCGAGTCCAGTGGTGCGATCTCGGCTTGCTGCAACTTCTCCCTCTCAGATTCCAGAGATTCTCCTGCCTCAGCCTCCTGAGTACCTGGGACTACAGGCACCCATCACCACACCTAACCAATTTTTTTTTTTTTTTTTTTTTTTTTTTTGAGACGGAGTTTCGCTCTTGTTACCCAGGCTGGAGTGCAATGGCACGATCTCGGCTCACCGCAACCTCCGCCTCCTGGGTTCAGGCAATTCTCCTGCCTCAGCCTCCTGAGTAGCTGGGATTATAGGCACGTGCCACCATGCCCAGCTAATTTTTTGTATTTTTAGTAGAGACAGGGTTTCACCATGTTGACCAGGATGGTCTCGATCTCTTGACCTCGTGATCCACCCGCCTCAGCCTCCCAAAGTGCTGGGATGACAGGCTTGAGCCACCGCGCCCGGCCTCACACCTAACCAATTTTTCTTTTTCTTTTCTTTCTCTTTTTATTTGAGACAGTCTCAAAAAAAAAAAAAAAAAAAAAAAAAAAAAAACCGCAATCTCGGCTCACTGCAACCTCCGCCTCCTGGGTTGAAGCGATTCTTGTGCCTCAGCCTCCTGAGTAGCTGGGATTACAGGCGTGCACCCCCACACCGGGCTAATTTTTGTATTTTTAGTACAGACAGAGTTTTGCCATGTTGGCCAGGATGATGTCGAACTCCTGACCTCAGTGATCTGCTGCCTCGGCCTCCCAAAGTGCTGGGATGACAGGCGTGAGCCACCGCGCCCGGCCAGAAGTCCTTATGTTTTAAGGCACTCTTAGTGGAGGTTTCTTTTCTTCTCTCTCTCTCTTTTTTTTTCTGTCACCCAGGCCAGAGTGCAGTGATGCAATCATATCTCACTGCAGCCTCGATCTCCTGGACTCAAGCGATCCTCCAGCCCCAGCCTCCTCAGCCTACAGTAGCTAGGACTACAGGCGCCTGCCACTGCATTGCCTCACTTAAAAAATCTTGTTAGACGGCCGGGCGCGGGGGCTCAAGCCTGTAATCCCAGCACTTTGGGAGGCCGAGGCGGGTGGATCACGAGGTCGAGAGATCGAGACCATCCTGGTCAACATGGTGAAACCCCGTCTCTACTAAAAAAAAAGTGCAAAAAATTAGCTGGGCATGGTGGCACGTGCCTGTAATCCCAGCTACTCAGGAGGCTGAGGCAGGAGAATTGCCTGAACCCAGGAGGCGGAGGTTGCGGTGAGCCGAGATCGCGCCATTGCACTCCAGCCTGGGTAACAAGAGCGAAACTCCGTCTCAAAAAAAAAAAAAATCTTGTTAGAGACAGGGTCTCACTATGTTGCCCAGGCTGGTTTCGAACTCCCGTTCTCAAGCAATACTCCTGCCTTGGCCTCCCGAAGAGCTGGGATTACAGGTGTGAGCCACCATGCCCAGCCAGGGCTTTCCTTCATGTGCAGCTAAAAGCATCCGACGTAAGTCCGTCTTTACCAGTTGTAAAGTCACCATTTGTCCCTTACTCCAGGTCTATTTTCTAATTCCCTTTCCAACTGCAGCTAAAGAGCCTACATCCGATTTCGATAGCCAGAGCAAGGCTCCAGGGTTCTGAGTGTGCTACAATGCTTTATTTTGCTCTGTTCTACCTCTAGGCTGGAGTGCAGAGGTGTGATCACAGCTCACTGCAGCCTCTAGCTCCTGGGCTCAAGCAATCCTCCTGCCTCAGCCTCCTGACTAGCTGGGACCAGAGCACGCATCTCCACACCCAGCTAAGCTTTTCTGTTTACTTTTTAGAGATAGGGTCTCGCTATGTTGCCCAGGCTGCTCTCAAACTCCTGGCCTCAATCGATCTCCTCCCCTTGGGCTCCCGAAGTGCTAGATTACGGGAGTGAGCCTCTGCCCCCACTCATTTTATGTTTTATGCTGGGAGCTCCACCTCCCGTCCCACCACCCTCTTACTGTGATTTTAAAGAGGCACAATATTCCGAAAAAATGGAAGTGATGGAAACAAAATGGAAAATTTGAAAAGATTAAAATAAAAGTAATTCTTTTTTAAAAAAAAAAAGTCCTCTATATTTCTGAAGCGTCTTTGTTAGTTTAAAATATAAAAATGCATTATGGATAAGTTGTTCTGTTCAGCATCGCCACACATTTGCTACATCAAATTCAAAACTACAGTTTATTCAGATGTCACCAATTTTAGATTTAATCACATTTTAAACGTTTAACATCTTTGTTACCAATGGAATTGCAGTTTTTTAGGCTTTAAATAAGCTAGGCTTTCTTGTATATTTTTAAAAATTGTTTGAGTAATGTGGATAATTTATCTTTCTCTGGCTTTAAAAAAAATTTCCTAGAGATTGCAAAAACAGTCTGCAGCCCTACCACCCAGAAGGCGCCTGATCTCATCTGAGCTCAGAAGCTGAGCAGGGTCGGGTCTGGTTCACCCTTAGAAGGGAGACTGCAAGAACAGGTGTGACACTTTGGGGGACTTCGTATTTCTCCAAATATCAAGTCGATCTGGAAAGCCGTCCTCTTCAGAAAGGGAACAGAGACAAAGAGAAAAGTGATCTTGGCCAGGTGAAGTGGTCACGGCTGTAATCCCAGCACTTTGGGAGGCCGAGGCGGGCAGATCCCCTGAAGCCTGGAGTTCAAGACCAGCCTGGCCAACATGGCAAAACCCCACCTCTACTAAAACTATGAAAATTAGCCCTGCAAGGTATTGGTGCCTGTCATTCCAGCTACTCGGGAGGCTGAGGCAGGGGGAGTCGCTTGAACCTGGAAGGCGGAGAATACGGTGAGCCAAGATTGCGTCACTGCACTCCAGCCTGGGTGATGGAGCGAGACTCCATCTCAAAAAAAAAAAAAAAGAAAAAGAAAAAAAGAAAAGTTATCTTGGCCAGGCAGGGTGGCTCCAGCCTGTAATCCCAGCACTTTGAGAGGCTAAGGTATCAGGAGTTCAAGACCAGCCTGGTCAGCATGTTGAAACCCCTTCTCTACAAAACATATAAAAATTAGCCGGGCATGGTGGCACGTGCCTATAATCCCAGCTACTTGGGAGGCCGATGCAGAACTGCTTGAACAGAGACCCAGGAGGCGGAGGCTGCAGTGAGCCGAGACTGTGCCACTGCACTCCAGCCTGGCCTACGGAGTGAGACATTGTTCCAAAAAAGAAAGAAAAGAAAAAAGAAAAGAAAAGAGGCCGGGCGCGGTGGCTCACGCCTGTAATCCCAGCACTTTGGGAGGCTGAGGAGGGCAGATCACAAGGTCAGGAGATCGAGATCATCCTGGCCAACATGGTGAAACTCCGTCTCTACTAAAAATACAAAAATTACCTGGGCGTGGTGGCGCGCACCCGTAGTCCCAGCTACTAAGGAGGCCGAGGCAGGAGAACTGTTTGAACCCGGGAGGCGGAGGTTGCAGTGAGCGAAGATTGTGCCATTGCACTCCAGCCTGGCACTGGGCGACAGAACAAGACTCTGTCTTAAAAAAAAAAAAAAAAAAAAAAAAAAAAAAAAAAAAGAGGGCCGGGCGTGGTGGCTCACGCCTGTAATCCCAGCACTTTGGGAGGCCGAGGCTGGCGGATCACAAGGTCAAGAGATCGAGACCATCCTGGCCAACATGGTGAAACCTCATCTCTACTAAAAATACAAAAAATTAGCCAGGCACGGGGGTACACACCTGTAGTCCCAGCTACTCGGGAGGCTGAGTCAGGAGAATTGCCTGAACCCGGAGGCGGAGGTTGCGGTGAGCCGAGATCGCGCCATTGCACTCCAGCCTGGGTAACAAGAGTGAAACTCTGTCTCAAAAAAACAAAAAACAAAAACAAAAACAAAATAAAAAAAAGAAAGAACGAAAAGTTATCTTGTAATTCTCTCATCTGTATCACTGAGTCCAACTTTTGTCTAATGCGTCTCATTGCTTTCCCTGTTTTTACAGACAAGGTCTTGCTACCTTGTCAAGGCTGGTTTTGAACTCCCGGGGTCACGGACTCCTCCCCACCCTCAGTCTCCTGATTAGCTGGGGCTACAGGTGCACACCACCACGCTTGGCTAGTTTTTTCATTTTCTGTAGAGACATGGTCTCGCTATGTTGCTCAGGCTGGTCTTGAACTCCTAGGCTCAAGTAATCCTCCTGCCTCAGCCTCCTGAGTAGCTGGGACTACAGCCGTGAGCCACCGTGCCCAGCTGAACATGCTGGGATTGGGGGGCAGATAGACACTGTGGCTGGTACCTCCATCCCCACAGAACCGACTTCGCCCTGCTCTCTTCTGCAGGGGCCGCACCACAAAATTCCTCCCATTCCTACACTCTGTTGCAGCCAGGGATGATCAGGAGACACAGTCTAACCAGCGAGGCATTCCCAAACAAAAGAGCAGAGTTTCCCTGGAAGCAGGCACTCGGGGCTCAGTCCCTTACCCCTGCTCCCTGCCTGGTAGTCCACACCTCCTTTAGGCCGGGATGACCAAAGCCCTCCGCCAGAGGAGAGAGAGACGGACGGCATGAGCCCCTCTGAAGCGCCTGAGCAGCTGTCTGTGGCTGGACCACCCACCCATGCCTCCTGTTACAGGAGAAACCCCTCCCTCCTAAGCCTCTGCTTCTCAGGTTACACGCAACTGAACACATTCCTAACAGAAATAGATTCCACAGCGGTACAGGCGGATCACTTGAGGTCAGGAGTTCGAGACCAGCCCGGCCAACATGGTGAAACCATATCTCTACTAAAAATACAAAAATTAGCTGGGCGTGGTGTTGGGCACCTATAATCCCAGCTACTTGGAAACCTGGGAGGGGGAGGTTGCAGTAAGCCAAGATCATGCCACTGCACTCCAGCCTGGAGAACAGAGCGAGACTCCATCTCAAAAAAAAAGAGAAAGTAACAGATTCCATAGGATGCATTTCCTTTTTTCCATTTTTAAAGACAAGGTCTCACCCTGTCACCCAGGCTGGAGTGCAGATGCACAAACATAGCTCACTGCAGCCCCACCCTCCTGGACTCAAGCAATCCTCCTGCCTCAGCCTCCCGAGTAGCTGGGACTACATGAGCGTGCCACCATACCTAGCTAATTTTTTAAAAAACTTTTAGTAGCCAGGCACGGTGGCTCTCGCCTGTAATCCCAGCACTTTGGGAACTCCTGATCACAAGGTCAGGAGTTCGAGACCAGCTTGACCAACATGGTGAAACTCTATCTCTACTAAAAATATAAAAATTAGCCAGGCACAGTGACGCACACCTGTAGTCCCAGCTACTTGGGAGGCTGAGGCAGGAGAACTGTTTGAACCCGGGAGGCGGAGGTTGCAGTGAGCTGAAATCGTGCCGCTGCACTCCAGCCTGGATGACAGAGTGAAAAAAAAAATTTTTTTTTTTTTTAGTAGAGATTTTTTTTTAGTAGAGACAGAGTCTTGCTTTGTTGCCCAGGCTGGTCTCAAACTCCTGCCCTCAAGTGATCTGCCCGCCTTGGGCTCCCAAAGTGCCGGGATTACAGGTGTGAACCACTGTGCCCAGCTGCATCTATTCTTTTTTTTTTTTTTTTTTTTTTTTTTTTTTTGAGACGGAGTTTCGCTCTTGTTACCCAGGCTGGAGTGCAATGGCGCGATCTCGGCTCACCGCAACCTCCGCCTCCTGGGCTCAGGCAATTCTCCTGCCTCAGCCTCCTAAGTAGCTGGGATTACAGGCATGCACCACCACGCCCAGCTAGTTTTTTTTTGTATTTTTAGTAGAGACGGGGTTTCACCATGTTGACCAGAATGGTCTCGATCTTTTGACCTCGTGATCCACCCGCCTCGGCCTCCCAAAGTGCTGGGATTACAGGCTTGAGTCACCGCGCCCGGCCTGCATCTATTCTTAAAGGTCTCAGTCTCCAAGACTCCACTGATGAATTCCACGGTCCATCAGTCCTGGCCACTGAGGAAAGTGTGTCTCTGCATCTAACCCAGGTTTCATCCAATCCAGCACCCCGCTGCTGCCTCCCAGGGGCATCTGTAGATAGAAGACTCCTGGATGCACATCCCTCTGCCATCACCCCACTCACAAGCCTCTTTCCTGCACCCCAAGCCACCCAGCTCCAGGCCCTTGTTCAGTGGTGTCGGGAGGCAGCAAGCCTTCCACCCACACACCTGAGGCTGGAAGAAGTCTCAGTGGGATTCTGGGAGGATGGGCTCAAGCACTGGATGGGGGTTGAAAGAGGCAATTTGTCAGATCCACTCCGGATTTCAGATCCCTCATTACAGCAATGTTGTTAATAAAACAGAAATAGTCTCAAAGACAGACGCGTCTGGAGAGCCAGGTTCAAAGGATCACTATTCACAAGAACCAAACGGCAGAAACCACCCAGGCGGCCATCGCTGAATAAACAAAACACAGCCTGTCCATACACTGGAATATTACTGAGCCTTAAAAAGGAAAGATAGGCCGGGTGCGGTGGCTCACTCCTGTAATCCTAGCACTTTGGGAGGCTGAGGCCAGTGGATCACCTGAGGTCGGGAGTTAGAGACCAGCCTGGCTGACATAGTGAAACCCCGTCTCTTCTAAAAATACAAAAATTAGCTGGGAATGGTGGCAGGTTCCTGTAATCCCAGCTACTCAGGAGGCTGAGGCAGGAGAATCGTTTGAACCCAGAGGTTGAAGTGAGCTGAGATCGCACCACTGCACTCCAGCCTGGGCAACAGAAAGAGACCCTGTCTCAGTTGAAGAAAAAAAAAAAAAAAGACCACGATGTTAGGCTTTGTGATGCATATACCCTCTCTCCAAATCCTGACTCCACGGCTTTGGTTCCTGTAGACCCGAGTTTCATTGCCATTAGGCTGGTACAGGGTTTAGGGACATAGGCTTTCAGCCAACACAAGGGAACCTTCCTAACTGGGAGAAGGGTCCCAGAATGGAAGAACAAGCTGGTATGTGGGCACTGGGTCTCCATCCCTGGGGGCTGTTGAGTGGGAGCTGCCCACTTATCAAGGCCTCTCAGAAGGTCTTTGCACCTGGGCAAAGCTGGCACTATATATGGCTCCGTCCTTCCACCAAGAAACCTGGCCTGGGGTAATTCAGGCAGAGCAGAAGCGAGACAGTGCATTTTTTTTAAGAGACAGTCTTGCTCTGCCAACCCAGGCTGGAATGCAATGGCGTGATCATGGCTCACTGCACCCTCAAACTCCTGGGCTCAAGCCATCCGCCAGCCTCAGCCTTCCGAGCAGCTCCCTGCTAATTTAAAAAAAAAAATGTTTTGTAGAGAAGGAGTCTCGCTCTGTCACCCAGGCTGGAATGCAGTGGCACGATCACGGCTTACTGCAGCCTCAAATTCCTGGGCTCCAGCCATCCACCTGCCTCCACCTCCCAAGTAGCTTGGGCCACAGGTGCGTGCCGCCACGCCCGGCTTTTAAAAAATTTTTTGTAGAGACCATCTTGCTCAGTCGCCCAGCCTGGAGTGCAGTGGTGTAATCATAGCTCATTGCAGCCTCAAATTCCTGGGCTCAAGGCATCCTCTGATCCTCTGCCTCAGCCTCCTAACTAGCTGGGACTGCAGACACATGCCATCATGCCCAGCTAATTAAAAAAATTATAGAGATGGGGTCTTGCTATGTTGCCCAGGCTGGGCTCAAATTCTTGGGCTTAAGCAATCCTGCCTCATTCTCCCAAAGTGCTGGGATTACAGGAATGAGCCACTGGGCCCGGCTTAAATAAGATCCTAAGAGCAAACTTCAAACACTTTGGAAAACAACTTCTTAGCACTGATAAGTATATGCTTAGCGTCACAGCACTGAGCTGGATGGGTCCCTCAACTATCCACCTGCATGTCCATTGAGGGAAACCAAGGCCCAGAGGGGTCAGACTGCACCCCAGATCTCTGTGCACCCAACCCAGGCTCACACCACAATACCACATGCTCTCCTGTGCGCCTAACAGCTATGCTGCTTGCAAATTCCTTCCTGTTCACCACAGAACATCCTTTAGGGAAATCGGCTTTATTTCTTTGACTATGGGCAGTAATTCAGAGGTATCGTAATTTCAGCGCAGGGCCTGATCTGTTCCCACAGCACATGTGTTTCCTCTGATTCCTCCCGGCTACTGGAAAAGGCATCAGACGTAGGAGCAGACCGCAAAGACACGCAACACCACGACGGAATCTCGCAAGGACGATGAAAGAATCTGAGGTCACACTGCAGGATTCTACTTAGGTAAGGTGCAAAAGCAGGCCACATTCTGAAGCCAGGAGACGGAACGGTGGTTACCGTGGCGGAGTCAGGGAGAATGGTAGTAACTGGGAGTTGGGGAGGAGGGGTTGTGAATGCCGTTTCTTGATCTGGGTGCTGTTACCTGGGTAGTTTAGTGTGTGAACAGTTGTCAAGGTGTTCCCTTACACAACAAATAACTTTGTTCTCAATGAAAAATGTGCCTAAGGCCAGACACAGTGGCTTATACCCATAATCCCAGCACTTTGGGAGGCTGAGGCGGGCGGATCATGAAGTCAGGAGATCCGGGCTGACCTCCTAAGTCTCCTCCAGAGACCATCCTGGCTGACATGGTGAAACCCCGTCTCTACTAAAAATACAAAAATTAGCTGAGTGTGGTGGCGGGTACCTGCAGTCCCAGCTACTTGGGAGGCTGAGGCAGGAGAATCACTTGAACTCGGGAAGAGGAGGTTGCAGTGGGTCGAGCTCACGCCACTGCACTCCAGCCTGGGTAACGAGAGCGAAACTCCGTCTCAAAATAAATAAATAAATAAAAATTCAGCCGTGTGGGGTGGCACATGCCTGTAGTCCCAGCTACTTAGGAGGCTGAGGCAGGAGAATCACTTGATCCCAGGAGATTGAGTCTGCAGTGGGCTGAGATTGCATCACTGCACTCCAGCCTGGGATACAGAAGGAGACCTGTCTCAAAAATAAAAACAAGAAGTTTGTAGAGGGCACCCGACACCCAGTTAGATGAAAAAACGAAACAAAACCAAAAAACCAGCCAAACTGTCTCTTTTTAATCCTGCCCTGTAAGAACAGAGGATACAGTTCCACCTAGAGGCAGGGCTCTACCTCCAGCCTCCTCTGGCCCCTCACCCCATCCTGTCGCCAGGGCAGGGGCCACAAGAACCAGCTGGGAACGTCACTGGAGACAGGACCCCACGCCTGAGGCCACGCTCTTCCCAGCCTGGCAGCCCCGCAGCCGTGAGTTTCGCGCTAAATCCCAGCTCACCCCACAGAAGGACCCTGGCGGCACGCAGTCTCCTCAGCGAAGCGATTTGGTGACGCTGTGACGCGTTTCAGGAGGTTTAATTTTAACTCTGTTCCCACCCTTCGCTCCAGGACTTATAATTCTATAAATTAATCCTGAGTTAATTATCCCAAATGCAGAGATTTACATGCAAAGATGTTTCCCCAAAGCTTTCACTGGGTACATCCACAGACACACACACCCACACACGCAGGCAGCCGGACGCGGCAGAGGCTGACTCCCACGCTGGACCAGGTGACCTCAGGGGCACACACAGCACAGCCTGCAACGCAAACTCCAGACCACGCATCGCAGGGCGGGATCCGTGCCTGACTGCTTCCCTCTCCTTTTCATATTTTCTTTTTTTTTTTTTTTTTGAGATCGAGTCTTGCTCTGCTCTGTCACCCAGGCTGGAGTATAGTGGCGTGATCTCGGCTCACTGCAACCTCAGCCTCCCGGGTTCAAGCTATTCTCCTGCTTCAGCCTCCTGAGCAGCTGGGACTACAGGCACGCACCACCACACCCAGCTAATTTTTGTATTTTTAGTAGAGACGGGGTGTCACCATGTTGGCCAGGGTGGTCTCGAACTCCTGACCTTGTGATTCACCCGCCTCGGCCTCCCAAAGTGCTGGGATTATGGGCATGAGCCACCATGCCCGGCCTCCTTTTCTGTATTTTCTAAATCATCTAGGGTAAGTATTACGTTTATAATCTGGAAAGAAACAACAGAAACCTCATCCTTTAAAAACAAAACCAGGCCGGGCGTGCTGGCTCACTCCTGTAATCCCAACACTCTGGGAGCTAGAGAGGCGGGAGGATTGCCTAAGGCCAGGAGTTTGAGGCCAGCCTGGGCAACATGGCCAGACCCCATCTCCACCAAAAAATGTCAAATACGAGCCGGGCGTGGTGGCACCCGCCTGCTGTCACAGCCACTCGAAAGGCTGAGGTGTGGGGATGGCTTGAGCCCAGGAGTTCAAGAATGCAGTGAGCCGGGATTGCGCCACTGCGCTCCAGCCTGGGCGACAGGGCAAGACCTCATCTCTAAAAAAAAATTTTTTTAAATAAAAAATAGAGCAAAACGAAAAGCAAAACCAACCACCTGACACAGCTGCTCTACCCCAGGACAGGAGAGCCGGCCCCAGGCTCGGGCAAAAGGGTTGTTCCAGGAAGCACAGGGTTTCATGCGGCTTCCAGGAGGAAGTGCGGGAGCCTCCAGCCTCTTCCCTGGAGGGGCTCAGAAGCAGACCTGAGGCCTGGCCGTGGGAAGCCCCATCTGCCCTTGGTCCAGGCTTCTGGAAGGTAGCATCCCCCCTCCACGTGGAGGATGGGGTTCAGGAAAACAAGCTGTTTCCTCTCAGGACGGGCTATGCCTGTGCATCAGGTACTAGGAACACTCAGAGACCCCCAAACTGCAGTTTCTCCATTTCTCTCCTGCCCTGCGAGGTGGGCACAGAAGGACCCACTCCACCCTCCAGCAGTACGCGGCGTCCAGGCCACCCCAAGCCTGCTCCAGCAGGAGGGGAGGCCGGGATCAGCCGGGCAGACGGCTCGGCCGGTTCGGGTTTCCACCCTTGTTATTTAAAGCCTGGGCCTGGCTCCTGGCAGGCGGGCAGGGGCGGCTGCCTGCCTGCGTGACCAGGATGAGAAATTGCAGTCCTGACGCGGGCCTGCGTGCCTATGGCAACTGGCGTCGTGGCCTTGGAGACTAATCTCCGGGCTGTCAGCTGGCAGGGACTCTCGGGCAGGGCCACGGCTCCTTGCAGAGGCCCTTGGCTGGGGGATCGGGCAAGCCTCTCTGCCAGCGGAGGAGGGGGCGCCTGGCCAGGCTCACAGACCCACATGTTCCCACGGCTGCAGCCTCTGCCACACACACGTGGGGACGATCACACAGGTGGGGACACAGCCACGGGCTCACAGGCACCAGTCCCCTCACGCTGTGTCCCACGCGGCGCAGGGGCCAACGGCAGGTGCTCCTGCCCCTGAAGGATTCCCAGGCTGGCAGGGGATAAGAAAACGACAACAAAATAGACCACGGAGGGGGAAAGAAAAGATGAAAACACGCTGCAAGGGTTTGAGCTGAGCGGTGGTTACATTAGTATACAGTGGGGGGAAAACATTCATCACGTGGAACGTTTAAGATTATGTGCTTGGACCGGGTGCGGTGGCTCATGTCTATAATCCCAGCACTTTGGGAGGCTGAGGGAGAGCGGATTACTTGAGGTCAGGAGTTCGAGACCAGCTCAGCCAGCATGGTAAAACCCCCTCTACTAAAAATACAAAAATCAGCCGGGTATGGTGGTGTGTACCTATAAGCCACTCGGGAGGCTGAGACAGGAGAACTGCTTGGACCCAGGAGGGGGAGGGTGCAGTGAGCTGAGATCACGGCACTCCAGCCTGGACGGACAGCAAGACTCCACCACTTAAAAAAAAAAAAAAAAAAAGATTCCTGTACTTTACTGGAAGTAAATTATGCTTCAGTGAAAGATAAAAATAAGGGTATGGAAGAAGCCCAGGACACTGGGTGAGGCAGTTGGGGGGTACTTCCTGGAGGAGGTGACACCCAAGCTGCCGGGAGCCCCCCAGGGGAGTTGTGCTTGCAGGTGAGGAGGGCAGACGGGCACTGTGCCCGGGCCCGGCTCTTCTACAAGGGAGACGCCTTCCCTGCCCCGCCACAGCACCCACCTCCCCTAGAAATAAATGCTGAATAAATAAAGACCTGTTTGAAGGACTGCCAAATTACTGACTGCCCAGGAAACCCAACCGCCAGCCTGGGCCGCCCACGTGTCCTGGCCGGGCCTCAGCGGGGCCAGAGGCTGTGGGAGTGGGTGGGCGGGTGGGGAACGAGCCCAGCTCTGCATGGCTGGCGTGTGCAGGGCAGGGCAGGAAGTGGTGGGCAGAGACCAGCGTGGCCGTTGGGGTGAGGCTAAGGACCTCAGTGCAGGGCGTGGAGCAGGGGTGAGACGAGGGCAGTGTGGGGGACCCCGGGAAGACACGGTGAGGAACTGTCGGGCCATGCGCAGAGCCGGGGAGGCAGGAGTTGCCAAACCTGACATCCCAGGCCACAGAGAGCCAGGCCTGACGCAGACAGCAGCAGGGGATGGGGGACCGGGCAGAGCTTTGGGACCAGGAGGGTTGGGGGGGAGGTCCCAAGGGAGGCACCTGGAGTGATCCTCAGGTTTCTGATCCCAGGAGTTTGAGATCAGCCTGGGCAACACAGTGAGATCCCATCTCTAAACAAAAACAAAAACAAAAACTCTTTTTAAAATTTGCCTAGAGTGGTAGCATGTGTCTGTAGTCCCAGCTACTCCGGAGGCTGGGCTGGGAGGGTTGCTTGGGCCCAAGAGGCACAGGTTGCAATGAGCCATCATCACGCCACTGCACTTCAGCCTGGACGACAGAGCAAGACCCTATCTCAAAAAAAAAAAAAAAAAGTGGGGCATGGTGGCTCATGCCTGTAATCCCAGTAGCTTTGGGAGGCTGAGGCAGGCGGATCACTTGAGGCCAGGAGTTTGAGATCAGCCTGGCCAACATGGTGAAACCCCATCTCTACTAAAAATACAAAAATTAGCCCGACGTGGCGGTGCATGCCTGTAATGTCAGCTACTCAGGAGGATGAGGTGGGAGGATTGCCTGAGCCCAAGAGTTCTAGGCTACAGTGAGCTATGATTGCACCACTGCACTCCAGCCTGGGTGACAGAGCAAGACCCTGAATCTAAACACACACACACACACACACACACACACACACACACACACACGTGTGTGCGCACGCACGCTCAAACTTTCCTGGCTTTACCGAGCAAAAGGGTGATGGTAATTCTGCTCTCGGCTGTGTGGGGGACCCACAAGAGAATGTGTGAACAGGGCCTGGCACTGGGCATGTGGGTGCCAAGTGCCCTCTCGCTTAACAGCAGTGATGATGGCATGACTGCTCACGCTGACATCACCCGCCCCTGACATCAGGTCTCCTGTTGCTCAAGGTGCATCTCTGTCCCTCCACACGTGGGCTGCTGGGGGGATGCTGGGTGGGAGATGCAGGCTTGGCACCCAGCTGGGGGTCAAGGACCCCGGGCACCTGGTGCCCCTGCAGTTCTTGCTGAGCCCCGGCCGCTTATCTGGGCTCATGTGTGCGGTGCAGAAGTATTTATTTGTTCTCAGGCAGGCATCTGAAAAGCGTGGGGGCTGGGTGTCAGGAGACAGTGGGAGGAAACCAGCTCTGGGGCGGTGCCAACCCCTGGGGCCAGGCGGCACGGCAGGGGGGGTGCGCGCTGGGATCCTGTCTCCCAAGAACCCTTCCCTTGCCAGACATAAACATGCCTTCTCAGAACAACACAGATGAAGAACATCAGGCCTTTTCTTGTCGGGAAAAGGCGAGACGGGAAAAGGTCCATTACTCGTGGGTGATCTAATCTGGAGCGCTGGCTCACGGGGCCCCCATCCCTGCCCGTCTGGTCGGGCTCACTCCCCGACCTCTACCCACCCAGGCCCCTGCAACCGCTGAGCCAACAGGGGTGAGGACAGGTGACCCAGGGCAGGCTACGCCCTGCCATGGCTGGGGAATAGCCCACTTGCCACGTAAACCTGAGCATTGGCACTGCCCCTCCCTGGGCCTCGGTTTCCTCATCTGTCAATGGAGAACCTGTACTAGAAGCTGTCTGAGGGACTTGCCATCCTTAGCCCCAGATGGAAGGACCATCACGCCTCCTACCTCCCCGGCATCTGGCCTCCTCACCTGCCCTGACCTACTCCAAAGCATTCATTACAGTCACCCCATTACAGTCACCTGGCCCTGCCCCACCCCAAATGCCCTTGGCCCTCCCCACACCCTTCTGTTTTGGAGACAGAGTCTCACTCTGTTCCCCAGGCTGGAGTGCAGTGGCGCGATCTCGGCTCACTGCAACCTCCATCTCCCAGGTTCAAGCAATTCTCCTGCCTCAGTCTCCGGAGTACCTGGGACTACAGGTGCACACAACCACGCCTGACTAATTTTTGTATTTTTAGTAGAGATGGGGTTTCACCATGTTGGCCAGGCTGGTCTCAAACTCCTGGCCTCAAGTGATTCACCTGCCTTGGCCTCCCGAAGTGCTGGGATGACAGGTGCAAGCCACCATGCCCAGCCTGCTCTTGCTTTAAACGCTGATGCCACATCCTCGAGAACCCTTTCAACCTCTCTTCCCCATTCCAGAGGCTCCCCCAGTCCCAGTCTTGGGCCTACCCACACCCCGAGTCCCACAGCCTTTTACATGCTGTGGGACACTGAGTAAGCGCACATTTTCACCACACCTGTTGGGACGCAGACCCTGAGTGGGGTGAATCAGGCCCACTCCTTACCCTGAAGCTGCTGGGTGGGGAAAGAGAAGCTGAAGTTTATAAACAGTGACCAAAGCCAGGTGCGGTGGCCCACGCTTGTAATCCCAGCACTTTGGGAGGCCGAGGTGGGCGGATCACCTGAGGTCGGGAGTTTGAAACCAGCCTGACTAACATGGAGAAACCCCATCTCTACTAAAAATACAAAATTAGCCAGGTGTGGTGGCGCGTGCCTGTAATCCCAGCTATGTGGGAGGCTGAGGCAGGAGAATCGCTTGAACCCGGAAGGCGGAGGTTGCGGTGAGCCAAGATCGTGCTATTGCACTCCAGCCTGGGCAACAAGAGCAAAACTCCTTCTCAAAAAAAAAAAAAAAAAAAGGGCCGGGCGTGGTGGCTCAAGCCTGTAATCCCAGCACTTTGGGAGGCCGAGGAGGGTGGATCACGAGGCCGAGAGATCGAGACCATCCTGGTCAACATGGTGAAACCCCGTCTCTACTAAAAATACAAAAAATTAGCTGGGCATGGTGGTGCGTGCCTGTAATCCCAGCTACTCAGGAGGCTGAGGCAGGAGAATTGCCTGAACCCAAGAGGCGGAGGTCGCGGTGAGCCGAGATCGCGCCATTGCACTCCAGCCTGGGTAACAAGAGCGAAACTCCGTCTCAAAAAAAAAAAAAAAATTAAACAATGATCAAAGATCATCAGCCTCACCTGGGGAGGGACCATGTGTGGGCACGTCCAGGATGGATGGCTGGCACCAGTCCAGGGGCACTGGCCCCAAAGGCTGGGTGGCTGTTCAGCAGAGGGACTGGGGCCAGGGGCAACTTGGGCAAAGGCTGGGGGCAGGCAAGGAAGTTGGGGCACCAGTGAAATCTGGGAGGCTCGGAGGCAAGAGCATCACTTAAGCTCAGGAGTTCGAGACCAGCCTCGCTAACACAGTGAAACCCTACCTCTATTAAAAATACAAAAATTAGCTGGGCATGGTGGCCCACACCTGTAATCCCAGCTACCTGGGAGGCTGAGGCAGGAGAATCGCTTGAACCCGGGAGGCGGAGGTTGCAGTGAGCGAGATCACACTACTACACTCCAGCCTGGGTGATAAAGTAAGACTCCATTAAAAAAAACAAGGGAGGTTCAGAAGGCTTCCGGGCGGGGCGGGGCAGAGGCAGACATCCACCAGGAGCTCGGGCTTGCCAGGCCAGGCTGGGCTGAGCCATGATTCAATAAAATAAAAATAACAACTAGCTGTCATCAGCCCCTTCTCTGGGGCCTGGGCGGGACCCACCAAGCCCCATCAGCCCACACCTACGCCATCCCATTTTACAGACAGGAGTCCAGAGCATCGGGATTAGGTGACTTATAAGTGTCCACGCCGTCCAACTGCAAAAAAACCCCACCCCCCACCCCACGCATTGGAGAGGCGGCTGTCTCACACAGGTGTCTATCAGTCATCGGTGTCCGGACCACACCTGCCACCTCCATGCAACACAGACATCTCAACAGATGCTCATCAGTGGGCGCCACTAGCCCATTCATTCATTCCACAAATACCGAAGCCTCCACTGCAGGCCCACTGTGTGCTCCAGGCCAGGAATGCCACCAGGCAGGCAGGATGGGGCCACATAGTCCAGGAAGTCCCCTGTGCCCCTGGCAGGTGACTACACATCAGAGGGTGGCTTGCATTAACGGCCCAGTCCCTGAGGAAGGGCATGCCTTGTTTTGCATCTGGGTGTGCACACACACACACACACACACACGCACATCCGGCCCTTTCTCTAACACCTGCATGACTTACCGCCCCTGCCCTCACCTGTCAGAAAAGCCTGGCCACCTCCAAGTAATCCCGGCCTGCCCGAGCCTCTGGGCAGGCGGTGTCATTTCATGAAGCGGCCCCTCCCCTTCCAAACCCAAGGACGGAGCAACTTGGGAGGAGTCCAGCCCGGGCCACACTCTCCCCTCCCTAAGGTACAGCAGGGCAGCCCCTCACCAAAAGCCTGTGGTTTCAGGAACGCATGGGGGTCCGGGTCTAGTGGAGGCTGTGTGATGCTGGAGAACTTGCTTCCCCTCTCTGGGCCCCAATCCCCTCCAGTAAAGACATAATAACACCCTGTCCCTTCCTTACAAAGTAGAGGTGGGAGGTGAGGGTCAGGCCCAATGGACAGGGGTTAAAGATCACTTTTCTTTCCTTTCTTTAGGAGACCGGGTCTCTTGCTCTTTTACCCAGCCTACGATCAATGGCGTGATCATAGCTCAACTGCAGCCTCCAACTCCTGGGTTCAAGTGGTCCTCCTGCCTCAGCCTCCTAAGTAGCTGAGACTAGAAGTGTGTGCCATCACGTCCAGCTACTTATTTTTTGTAGAGGTGGAGTCTTGCTATGTTGCCCTGGCTGGTCTCAAACTCTTGGCCTCAAGTGATCCTCCCAACTCCTTCCTGAGTATCTGGGACTATAGGCACACGCCACCATACCTAGCGAATTTTTTTTTTTTTTTAGAGATGGATTCTTGCTATGTCGCCCAGGCTGGTCTCAAATTCCTGGGCTCAGGCAGTCTTCCCGCCTCAACCTCCCAAAGTGTTGGGACCACAGGCCTGGACCACTGCACCCGGCCGGATCGTTTTTCCATGAAAGCCCCACCTGGGCCTCAGGGCTAGCTGGGCCTGCGATGGCATTTCCCAGAAAGCACAGTTGCGCTGTGGCCGTCAGCGACAGGAGCAGCCCTACCAGCAACAACAGTCCTCTCCCCTTTTCACGGATGAGCACGCAGAGGCCCAGAAAGGCCAGGGAACTTGCCCAAGGTCACAAAGCACAAACAGTCAGGGGGCAGCTTCAAAGCGAAGTCTGCTGGGACCTGGAGCAGACATGCCCCTGAACCCCTACAATGTTCCCTGCAGAGCCCCCAGGGCATGGCTCACTGTCAACCCCACAGTCCAGTCCCATTGTCCACACCAGTGGTTTGCACGGAAATATTTGCTCCATGCCAGACTGGCTCTCCCATCGGCTCATTATTTATTCCAAACACCTCTTTTCTGCCTTCCCTGCTAGAGGCCGAGCGGTTTCCCCACCAGGGGGGCTACGGTGAGACCCGAGGTGAGCTTTCTGCAGGCACTGTGGGCCCTGAAAACCAGAGGGGACCCCATAGGTATGAAAATATCATTTTCTTTTCTTTTCTTTTTGAGTCTTGCTCCATTGCCCAGGCTGGAGTGTAAGTGGCATGACCTCAGCTCACTGCAACCTCTGCCTCCGGGATTCAAGTGATTCTCCTGCTTCAGCCTCCCAAGTAGCTAGGATTAAATAAAGGTGCCCACCATCAGGCCCAGCTAATTTTCTTTTTTTTTTTTTGTATTTTTAGTAGAGACGGGGTTTCACCATGTTGGCCAGCCTGGTCTCGAACTCCTGACTTCAGGTGATCTACCCACCTTGGCTTCCCAAAGTGCTGGGATTACAGGCATAAGCCACTACACCCGGCTGAAGATATCGTTTTCTGAGCCAAAAACAGGGCCATAGGTGAGTGTCCTGTGCTACCAAGGTCCACAGCTGTCCGGGACGGTGGGTGGGTTATAGAAGGTTTCTGGAAGTGGGCAGGCTCCCCACCCAGACCCCAGACCCCAGGTGGTTCAGTCTGCCTCCCCTCATCTGCAGGAGTGGGCGCTAAACCAAGAAAACAGGAGAAAAGAGTCACAGGTTCGCGCCCAATAAAAAGCCCCAAGGCCAGGCACAGTGGCTCATGCCTGTAATCCCAACACTTTGGGAGGCTGAAATGGGAGGATCACTTAAGGCCAGAGGGTAGAGGCTGCAGCACTGGGGGACAGAGGAAGACCTGTCTCAACAGCAACAACAACAAAAAACAAGCCCTGAGCTGCCACCAAGCCCACCTACCACCCTCCACGCCCATCCTCACAGAAGTTTCCAGAGCTCTTGGCAGCCCCTGGCTGGTGGACAGAGCAACACCACAATAAACCCAGGAGGAACTGAGTCCTTGAGACTGGGTGCCCCCCCCCGGGAGGGGATACCACGCAAGATCTCTCCCCACCCCCAACCAGGGTGACCCCAATTCTGCATTTGCTGGGATCTACCTGGACACATCATCAGGCTTGGGGGTTACTCCAGGTGATGTCAGGAGCTACAAAGAGCAGAAGCCAGTGCTCTGTTCTCCTGTCTGTCTCTGGGGGCCATCAGCCATTCTCACAGCCTCTCACAATCAGACACTCGCCAGCCTGTACCACACTGTCTCCTCCACCGCAGTGTTGCAGATGCCCTGACCCTTCCCTAACCCCCTCTACCCCGTCCAGCATGCGCTGCTGCAAAGCATCCCGCCAGCTGTGGGGCCAGCATGAGCCCGTCCAGCCTCCAGAACCAGGAGCAGGAGACAAGGGAGGCTCCAGGGGCACCTGCAGGAGTCATGGATGTGGGTTGATTGATTATTTATTTACTTATTGAGACAAGAGTCTTGCTCTGTTGCCCAGGCTGGAGTGTGGTGCTGTGATCTCGGCTCACTGCAACCCCCGCCTCCCGGGTTCAAGCAATTCTCGTGTCTCAGTCTCCCAAGTAGTTGGGACTACAGGCACCCAACACCATGCCACAGGCCACCACCACCCCACCATGCCTGGCTAATTTTTTTTTTTTAAAGACGGGGTTTCAGCATGTTGGTCAGGCTGGTCTTGAACTCCCGACCACAGGTGATCTGCCCGCCTTGGCCTCCAAAGTGCCTGGATTACAGGCGTGAGCCACCACACCCGGCCTAATTTTTTTAAATGTCTTTTTAATAGAGACAGGGTTTCACCATGTTGCCCAGGCTGGTCTCGAACTCCCGACCTCAAGTGATCCTCCCGCCTCAGCCTCTCAAAGTGCTGGGATTACAAGCGTGTGCCCCCCTCACCCGGCCAGAGGTGGTTTTAGATCTTGATCCTCATAACTTCTAGAACCTTAGTCAAGTGTCTTCCCAGCCCTGGGCCTCAGTTTCCCCATCTGAAAAAAGAGAAGAGGCCAGCATATTCTGAGGTTCTAACATTTCCAGTTCTAACAGTTTGTGGCTTCCTCCATCCAAGAGGCTCAGGAAATGCAGAGGGGTTAGGATACCCAAGGAAAGAAAAAGAGGGGCGCCCCACTGCAGCCCCTGGCCCCAACCCTAGGCACAAGTCAGGTTGGCCAACTTGACAGACCAAAACACGCTCCGTAGAAGGGAAGATAGCACCAACTAGAACAAACGTGATGGTGGAGTCCAAATGGAGTTACTCAGGAAAGGCCGCTTCCAAGTCTAGGCCCTTTCTACCTGGGGCATGATACGCATGCAATGAAATACATTCTTTCTAACATACAGTCTTGCTATGTCACCCAGGCTGGAGTGCAGTGGTGTGATCTTGGCTCACTGCAGCCTCCACCTCCTGGGTTCAAGCAACTCTCCTGCCTCAGCCTGCTGAACAGCTGGGACTACAGGGATGTGCCACCATGCCCAGCTAATTTTTGTACTTTTAGCAGAGATGGGGTTTCACCATGTTGGCCAGGATGGTCTCGATCTCCTGACCTTGTCATCTGCCAGCCTCAGCCTCCCAAACTCCCAAAGTGCTGGGAGGTCAGCCACCGCACCCAGCCGCTTTTTTCTTAAATACTTGAAAAAGGTAGAGCCAGGGGTCTTGCTATGTTACCGCGACAACATAGTTTGGTCTCAAACCCTCCTCCCACCTCAGCCTCCTGAGTAGCCAGACTACAAGTACATGCCACTGTGCCTGGCTAATTTTTAAATTTTTTGTAGAGACAGGGTCTTCCTCTGTCACCCAGGCTAGAGTGTGATGGCATGATCATAGCTCACTGCAGCTTTGAACCCCCAGCCTCAAGCAATCCTCCCACCTCAGCCTCCCAAGTAGCTGGGGCTACAGTTGTGTGCCACCACACCTGGCTAATTTTTTGCTGTCTAAGCTGGTCTCAGATTCCTGACCTCAAGGAATCCTCTGGCTTCAGCCTTCCAAAGTGCTGGGATTACAGGCATGAGCCACCACCTCTGGCCATATTTCTATGAGTTTTCACAAATGCCTGCAGTCAAGTAATTGCCACCATAATCAAAACACATTTCAGTTCCATCCCTCCAAAATACTCCCCCACTCTCAGGCAAACTCTGATCTGTTCCCTGTCCCTAATCTTGCATTTTCCAGAACCATATGACTAGAACCAGAGGCTGGGCGTAGCGGCTTACACCTGTAATCCCAGCCCTTTGAGAGGCCAAGGCGGGAGGATTACCTGAGGTCAGGAGTTCAAGACCAGCCTGGCCAACATGGCAAAACCCTATCTCTACTAAAAATGCAAAAAAAAAAAAAAAAAAAAAAAATTAATCAGGTGTGGTGGCGGGCGCCTGTAGTCCCAGCTACTTGGGAGGCTAGAGCAGGAGAATTGCTTAAAGCTGGGAGGCAGAGGTTGCGGTGAACTGAGATCATGCCATTGCACTCCAGCCTGGAAAACAGAGCAAGACTCCGTTTCAAAAAAAAAAAAAAAAAAAAAAAGGAAACCCACATAGGAACAGAACCAGCCAGAAGCAGCCTTTCCAGTCTGCTTTCTTCCCTTAGCACAATGCTTGTGAGGTTTGCCTGTGGCGGTGTGATACCTAGCATTCATCCTTTTTCACTGCTGACTAGTATTCCACGGTACGGATGTTCTAGTTTGTTTATTCACTGAGCAGTTGGACATCTGAATTGTTTCTGCTTTTGGGCAATTATGAATAAAGCCACTACAGATATTCCTCTTTAAGTTTTTATGTGAACCCGAGCTTCCATTTGTCATAGGTAAATACCTAGTCATACGGTAGATGAAGGCTTTTTTTTTTTTTTTTTTTTTTTTTGAGACGGAGTTTCGCTCTTGTTGCCCAGGCTGGAGTGCAATGGCGCGATCTTGGCTCACCGCAACCTCCGCCTCCTGGGCTCAGGCAATTCTCCTGCCTCAGCCTCCTGAGTAGCTGGGATTACAGGCACACGCCACCATGCCCAGCTAATTTTTTTTGTATTTTTTAGTAGAGACAGGGTTTCACCATGTTGACCAGGATGTTCTCGATCTCTTGACCTTGTGATCCACCCGCCTCAGCCTCCCAAAGTGCTGGGATTACAGGCTTGAGCCACCGTGCCCGGCGAAGGCTTAACTTTATAAAGAAGTCACCAAAAACCCAAAGAGACAATCATTAGCAATTACCAGGGGCTGGAGGTGGGGGGTGCTGGGGAGTGGAGAGACTGCTAATGAGGTAAGGGGCTTCTTTTTGGAGTGATGAAAAAGTTCAGAATTAGATGGTGGTGGTGCTTGAACAACTTGTTGAAGATACTAAAAACCATGCGCCACATACATTAAAAGAGCGAGTCTGGCCGTGTGTGGTGGCTTATGCTTACATATCCCAGCGCTTTGGGAGGCTCAGGTGGGTGGATCACTTGAGTCCAGGAGTTTAAGACCAGCCTGGGCAACGCAGCAAAACCCCATCTCTCAAAAAATACAAAAATTAGCCGGGCATGGTGGCATACACCTGTAGTCCCAGCTACTCAGGAGGCTGAGGCAGGAGGCTAGCTGGAGCCTGGGGCATGGAGCCATGATTGTATCACTGTACTCCAGCCTGGCCAAGAGAGCAAGACCCTGTCTCTAAAAAAACTAAATAAATAAAATGGTGAATTTTATGGTATAATGATATCATAATTAATAGGATAATTTAAAAAGTTATTTTTGGTAGAGACAGGGTCTTGCTAATACATATGCCCTGTCTTTATACCCACACAAAATTTTTTTTTAATTAGTTAGGTGTGGTGGCATGGTGCCTGCAGTCCCAGCTACTTGGGAGGCTGAGGCAGGAGGATCCCTTGGGCCCAGTAGTTTGAGGCTGCAGTGAGCCATTGTCCCACCACTGTACACCAGCCTAGGGGACAGAGCAAGACTCTGTCTAAAAAAAAAAAAAAGAAAGAAACACCCCAATGTCCGTAACTGATGAACAGATAAACAAAATATGGTATATCCATGAAATGGAATATTATTTGGCCATAAAAAGAAAGGAGCATTGACTCATGCTACAGCGTGGATGAACTTTGAACAAACAATACTCCCTGAGGAAAGGCCAGACATGATTCCCTCTCCATGAAACGCCCAGAATAGGCGCATCTACAGAGACGGAAGGTAAATTCGTCGTTGCCAGGGGATGGGGGAGCAGGGAACAAGAGCTGACTGCTTAATGGGTGGAGATTCTTAGGATGATGAAAACGCTCTGAAATACAGTGATGAGTGCTGCACAAGTCTGTGAATGTATTTTTAAAAATACATTAAATTATACACTTTAAAGGAATCGTTTTTAAATAAACTTACAAAAAAAACCCCAACATGGTAGAGAATAACAGAATCAAGTCCCCAGAGACATCACTGAACCCCCAAAAGCCTCATTAAGCGCCTACTCCAGCCTCCAAATATCTACCCATAGGCACCATCCCATCCTCCAAATACCTTCCATATTTTCTCTCTTTCTTTCTCTTTTCTTTTCTTTTCTTTTTTTTTTTTTTGAGACCGAATCTCACTCTGTCACCAGGCTGGAGTGCAATGGTGCAATCTCAGCTCACTGTAACCTCTGCCTCCCAGGTTCCAGAGATTGTCCTGCCTCAGCCTCCTGAGTAGCTGGGACTACAGGGACATACCCAACTATATATTTGCTTATGAGGAATAAACTCCTCTTTGTTTAACTGTCAGGTTTATTATCTAAAGTCTGCCAGGCTTTATACATACATGCATACATACATACATACATATGTATGCATAGGTTTTAAAAAATATACTTTTATGTTTTGTAGAGGTAGGGTGTCACTATGTTGCCCAGGCTGGTCTCGAACTCCTACACTCAAGCAATCTGTCCATTTCAGCCTCCCAAAGTGCTAAAATTACATGCCCGAGCCACCACACCTGGCCTGGCTTAACATTTAGATACTTACTGTATTTACAGTGGGGATTTTTATTACCTGTAGCCAAATGCAGCCCTAAGTGACAGGAATGGTCCCCTCTTTGCCACCGACCAGGACTCGAGGGGCTGTGTACGCTGGGGGGTAAAGCTCCAGGCTGGAGGTCAAGATTCAGCAGAATGTCAAGTGACCAGGCCTTGTCACCACCGGTGGCCTGAGGAAGGTCACATACACGTGCAAATACACAGCCATGCACGCACACAAGCGTGTGTGTCTAAGTAGCCCAGAGGCAACCACCTGAAGCCAGGAGTTCAAGACCAGTCGGGTCCACATGGTGAAACCCTGTCTCTACTAAAAATACAAAAATTAGCCAGGAGCAGTGGTGGGCGCCTGTAGTCTCAGCTACTCTCAGGAGGCTGAGGCAGGAGAATCTCTTGAACTTGGGAGTCGGAGGTTGCAGTGAGTCGAGATTGTGCCACTGCACCCCAGCCTGGGTGACAGAGCGAGACTCCGACTCAAAATAAAAATTAAATAAATAAATAATAATAATAATAATAATAATAATACAAAAATCAGCTGTGTGTGGTGACACATGCCTGTAACCCCAGCTACTCGGGAGGCCAAGGCAGGAGAATTGCTTGAACCCGGGAGGTGGAGGCTGCAGTGAGCCGAGATCATGCCACTGCACTCCAGCCTGGGTGACAGAGCAACGATCTGTCTCAGAAACAAAACAAAATAAATAAATAGCCCAGAGGATGAACTGCTCTGTCATTCCACACTTGAGCTATCTGCACACATCAGCTGCCTTTCCTGGAGGGAAACCCCCCAAATAGGGCTATACCCAGCTCAGAGGGACAAGCTGCCCCCCCCCACCATCACCACTGCCCTCTGGATGCTTTTGAACACCACTGCCAGGCCAGCTGAGGCAGCTCCTGGGGCGGATGGAGGAGGCCAGCAAGAGCTGGGATTGAAGGATGGAGGGGGATCAGGCGCAGGGGCTCACACCTGTAATCCCAGCACTTTGGGAGGCCGAGGTGGGCAGATCACTTGAGGTCAGGAGTTCGAGACTAGCCTGGCCAACATGGTGAAACCCCATATCTACAAAAATACGAAAGTTAGCTGGTGTGTTGGCAGGTGCATGTAATCTCATCTGCTCGGGAGGCTAAGGCAGAAGGGCTTGAATCCAGCAGGCAGAGGTTGCAGTGAGATGAGATCGAGCCACTGCACTTCATCCTGGGCAATGGAGTGAGACCCTGTCTCCAAAAAAAAAAGAAAGAAAGAAAAGAAAAGAGGTAGGGAGGGGGTCCCACCTGAGCTTACTTTTTTTTTGAGACTGAGTTTGCTCTTGTTGCCCAGGCTGGAGTGCAACAGCATGATCTCGGCTCACCGCAACCTCCGCCTCCCCAGTTCAAGTGACTCTCCTGCTTCAGCCTCTCAAGTAGCTTAGATTACAGGCATGTGCCACCATGCCCAGCTAATTTTGTATTTTTAGTAGAGTCGGGGTTTCTCCACATCAGCCAGGCTGGTCTCGAACTCCCCACCTCAGCTGGTCCACCTGCCTTGACCTCCCAAAGTGCTGGGATTACAGGCGTAAGTCACCATGCCTGGCCCTGAGCTTGCTTCTAATTCACTTAACCAGGTTGCACAGGATGCCCACTCCGTGCGAAGCAGGGTGCTAGGAGGGACAGGGAGCGGAGGGGAGCACGATGACAGGGCCCTGACCTGCTGGCAGTGACACTCTGTCTGTGAAGGTGACAGACAGGCACAAGGGCAATTAGAGTCTCGTTTGTGACACTGGCTGGGGCTGGGGACACAGACGAGAGGCACCTACCATGACCTGGAGGGACACCAGATCAGGGAAGCTTTGTGGCGAGAAGTGACATCCCAGCTGAGACCTGCAATGAGGCATCGGCCCAGGAACACGGACCAGGAGCATTACACACGCTCTAGGGAGAGGCAGCAGCGCAAGACAGAGCACGGTACATTCTAGAAACGATCAAGTTCATCGCGGCTGGCACAGACAGACGCAGGCAGGGCCTCGCCATGCCCAGTCTGCAGCTTTTCCAGGAGCCATGGAAAGCCCTGAGCTGCCTGGGAGGGAGGCCGTCAGATAGAGTTTTGTTTGTTTGTTTGTTTGTTTTTGAGACGGAGTTTTGCTCTTGTTGCCCAGGCTGGAGTGCAATGCCATGATCGCAGCTCACCACAACCTCCGCCTCCCGGGTTCGAGTGATTCTCCCGCCTCAGCCTCCCAAATAGCTGGGATTACAGGCATGCGCCACGGTGCCCAGCTACTTTAGTATTTTTAGTACGGAAGGGGTTTCTCCACGTTGGTCAGGCTGGTCTCGACTCCCAACCTCAGCTGATCCTCCCACCTCGGGCTCCCAAAGTGCTAGATGGCAGGCGCGAGCTGCCGTGCCCAGCCTGATAGAGATCTTTACCCAGAAGCAGCGCGGCAGCCTCAGCGCCACGTCCCGTCTCTGAGCCTACACCTGTGCCCAAATCCGCCGTCTTCCAGGGCCCTGCAGAAAGCCACTTCTCCTGCAGGCTGCTGTCAACCACACCTGGGAGTGGCACTGTTCTTTAAAATTATTTTTAGTTTTTGAGATGGAGTGTCGGTCTTGCTGTCTCGTGGAGTGCAGTGGTATGATCTCAGCTTACTGCAACCTCCACCTCCCAGGTTCAAGCAATTCTGCCTCAGCCTTCTAAGTAGCTGGGATTACAGGAACCCACCATCATGCCCGGCTACTTTTTTGTATTTTTACACAAAATAGAAAACCAGGATCTCTCATCCCCTAAGGAGCCACAGATAGCCTCTGCCCCAGAACAAGGGCCTGGCCTCTAACAAGTGGAATGGCTGTGACCCTGAGGGGTAAGGGGTGGGCAGGCCGAGGGGGACCAACCAGTTCTACGTTTGAGGTTTTCCCAGTTCGTGGAAGCAGAAACCAAGGGATGCCGGCCGGGTGCGGTGGCTCACGCCTGTGATCCCAGCCCTTTGGGAGGCCGAGGTGGGTGGATCACTTGAGGCCCGGAGTTCGAGACCAGCCTGGGCAACATGGTGAAACCCTGTCTCTACTAAAAATACAAAAAATTAGCCAGGTGTGGTGTTGGGCACCTGTAATCTGGCCACTGCACAATAACCTGGGTGACAGAGCAAGACTCTGTCTCAAAAAAAAAAAAAAAAAAAAGAAACTGAGGCATGCCATACCCCACACCTCATGGACAGAGGGGTGTGTCCTGGACAGGCAGAAGATAAGAACAGATCTTTGGGGCCAGGTTCATTGGCTCATGCCTATAATCCCAGCACTTTGGGAGGCCCAGGCGAGTGGATCGCCTAAGGTCAGGAGTTTGAGACCAGCCTGGCCAACATGGTGAAACCCCAACTCTACTAAAAATACAAAAAGTAGCCGGGCGTGGTGGCGCGTGCCAGCTACTCAGGAGGCTGAGGCAGGAGAATCGCTTGAACCCAGGAGGCGGAGGTTGCAGTGAGCTGAGATTAGGCCAATGCACTCCAGCCTGGGTAACAGAGCGGGACTCCATCTCAACAACAACAAAAAAGAACAGATCTTGGAATGACAGAGTCCAGGGTTTGCTGTCTGGTGGAGTGGGGCTCCTACAGGGCCAGCTTCTGGGGTCACCACATGACAAGCTGAAAAAAGTGCTTTTCACTGAGATGGCAGCTAGCTCCCCGAAACTGAATATACTGATTTCCCCGAGAACCCGGCCACACTGTATAAGAAAACGATCCTTGTTTGTTCAGATGAGGCTCAGAGAGGTACAGTCACTTGCCTGTGGTCACATAGCAGCTCAGCGGTCAGGCTGGGATTTGAACCTAGGTGTGCCTGCCTTCAAAGACCCTGATGGTTCCACTGCACCCTGCTGTGAAGTGAGGGAGCCCTGGCTTCTGACCCAGGGCCACCAAGAGCATCTCTCCTGTGAATGTGCTGAGAAGAGAGTATCTCATGGAGCTGCTGGCCTGGGGCAGGTGGGTGGGTGGACCAGGATCAAAGAGGGAGGATGTGGTTTGCCCACCTGCCCAGAGGGCTGCACCCACAGCTGGGAGCCAGGGTGTGCACGGGGATCGGGGTGACCCCCTCCTTCCCCACGGCCCTGCCTCTCCCTGCCTGCGCCTCGCTACAGAAAGTGGCCATGCCTGAAAAACCAGCTCCTGGATAAACATGAGAGAGACATCAGACGGAGAGAGTCACAAGGCCCCTTGGAGCTGCCAGGACCACCCTGGAGCCAGGTGGGTGGGTGGGGGGTCTTGTCTGCTACAGGAAGCCACCCAGGAGCACCCAAGAGTCTTCCTTCCTGCACAGGGCTAACCTCTTCACAGGCTTGCCACCGAGTGCTGGCCCCAGGGTCCTGCCTTTGAGGACTTTCGGGGACTCTGGAGGGGCGGGAGGCAAGAGTTAGGTGCAGGGGGAAGTTGCCTGGGGCAGCCCTCATCATAGAAGGGCCACAGTGATTTCACAAATAACAAATTAAATAACAACTTAAAAACAAAAAACAACAAAAAAAAGTAAAAACCAGCTGGGTGTGGTGGGCTCACATCTGCGATCCTAGCACTTTGGGAGGCCGAGGCGGGTGATCACTTGAGCCAAGGAGTTCGAGACCAGCCTGGCCAACGTGAAGAAACCCTGTCTCTACTAAAAACACAAAAATTAGCTGAGCATGGTGACAGGCGCCTCTAATCCCAGCTATTTAGGAGACTGAGGCAGGAGGATTGCTTGAACCCAGGAGGCGGAGGCTGCAATGAGCCATGATCACACCACTGCACTCCAGCCTGGGTAACAGAGGGAGACACTCTCTCAAAAACAAACAAACGATAACAACACAAAAAGTAAAAACCACCTAAATGTCTCAAGACACCCACACGGGCTACGTGATCTGTGTGGGTCTGTGATCTGTGAACTCACCCGGGGAGCTCCATTTCCTTAGGAAGCCGGGAGCCCTGGGAAATTCATGGATTTGCCAATGGGAAACTCACAAGCTCTGGCTCGGGTCCCCTGCTTTATTTATGCCCACCCGGCAACCCTGCAGAGGTACCCTCTGTGGTTCCATTTCCTAGACAGTCAAACTGAGGCTCAGCCTCAGGCAAGTGACAGGCAGGAGTCCGTGAACCACCATAATCTAGGTGCTGGCCACACAAACGTTCACGAGAATGGCCACTGTTCCACACAGGGCCGACTACAGGTAACAGCGGGTTCCAAACATTTAGCAACCAGAATTGTATTTAGAGTTACCTCTAACAGGTAACTCCAGTGAAAGTGGTCCTAGGGCCAGGCGCGGTGGCTCACACCTATAATCCCAACACCTTGGGAGGCCGAGGTGGGCGGGTCATTTGAGGTCAAGAATTCACATGGTGAAACAAAAATTAGTTGGGTGTGATAGCATGTGCTTGAGATCTCAGCTACTCGAGAGGCTGAGGCTGGAGAATCGCTTGAACCCGGGAGGTGGAGGTTGCAGTGAGCCGAGATTGCACCACTGCACTCCAGCCTGGGCGACAGAGTGAGACTCTGTCTCAAAAAAAAAAAAAAAAAAAAAAAAAAAAAAGTGGTCCTACTGTGGCCCAAAGGGGCACAGGAGGCTTGAGCCTCACATGTCCCCACCTCCTGCTCCTTGGTGGTCCCTGGTGCCCTCCAGGGCTCCGTGGAAATCCACAGGCTCACATTACCCCAGCTGAGTCTCACAGTCCTGCAAACCTAGCGTTCTGTTCACCCATTTAAAGATAAACAGGCCGGGTACAGTGGCTCACCCCTCTAATCCCAGCACTTTGGGAGGCCAAGGCGGGAGGACTGCTTGAGCACAGGAGTCCGAGACCAGCCTGGGCAACACAGCGAGACCCCATCTTTACAAAATAAAAAAATCGGCTGGGTGGAGTGGCACGTGCCTGCAAGCCCAGCTACTTAGGAGGCAGAATCACCTGAGCCTAGGAGTTCAAGACTGCAGCAAGCTATGACTGCAACACTGCACTCCAGCCTGGGCGACGGAGCAAGGCCCTGTCTCAAAATAATAATAATAATAATAAAAGATGAACAAACCAAAACCCAGAGATGTGACATCACTCGGCCAGCCCTGTTGTTTGACCCTAACTCAGGCTCCTGCCTGCAACAGGGCCTCACACCCTCCTTCCCTATCCCCAGAAGTCCTGCTCTTATTTCACGCCAACATGGAATTTCTACCCCAAGCTAAACAGCTGCAGGAGTGAAGACCAGAGCCGCCTCACCAGGAACCCCCAGACTCCCAGGGGTGGGGGGACCTAGGAGACCAGCAAGACGGCCCTGGGCACAGACGACTCCCCTCCCGGGCCCCGCCCTCCACCTCCAGCTGTCCTGGCCCCCACAGCCTCAATTACTCCAGAGCCCACCTGGATGGCAGCGGGAGGATCGCGTGGGGCCAGAGGGCCTGAGGGCAGCGGCGGGCAGGTGTAATTTCATCGCGGGGCTCATGGTATGAGTCACCAGAAACAGAGGATGAAATTCCAGCTCTGAGGACGGCGATGAACAGCTCCCCCGGCTTGGGGTCAGCTCTTGATGAGGGTTGGGGCGGGGTGCGTAGTGATGGGGTACAGGCCACAGGCCCCCTGCCAGCCAGATGGTGCCTTTGTGAAAATGAGAAAGAGGAACTACCTTCTTCTGGGGGATCCCGAGCTGATGCAGGGCCCGCCAAACCAGTTAGCTAGATTTCCCCAGAGAGGAGAGTGGCTAGAGGTATGTGGCATACCCACACCATGGAACCCTACTCAGGGACCAGAAGGGACCAGCTCCCCGTGCACCCAGCAAGGCGGATAAATGCATCAAGCTGCGTGAAGCCAGATTCAGAGGCTCTGGACTGTACGATCCCATTTATGTGACATTCTACAAATGCAAAGCCATATAAAGAAGACAGGTCAGTGGTTGCTGGGGCTGGGATAAGAGACAAAGATGAACAAACGGGCTTCAAAAAAAACTTTTTGAAGTTTTGAAAAAAAGCAATCCTCCTGCCTTAGCCTCCCAAGTAGCTGGGACTACGGGCACACATCATCACATCTGGCTAATTTTTCTTTTTAAGAGATGGGGTCTTGCGATGTTGCCCAGGCTGGTCTCAAACTCTTGGCCTCAAGCAATCCTCCCGCCTCAGCCCCCGAGTCGCTGGACAGGCATAAGCTACCTTGCCTGGCTAATTTTTTTTATTTCTTGTAGAGATGGGGGTTTTGCTATATTGTCTATGTTAGTCTCAAACTCCTGGCCTCAAGCCACGCTCCCGCCTCAGCCTCCCAAAGCGCTGTTCTCTGTCTTGATGGGGGTTGAATGACATGAGGGTGTGAGCCAGGCAAGCTCCTGGTATGGCGCAGCCCTTACTCCTCAACGACATTTATAATAAAATATAAAGTTGGGCCGGGCACAGTGGCTCAGGCCTGTAATCCCAGCACTTTAAGAGGCCAAGGCAGGCGGATCACTTGAGGTCAGGAATTTGAAGCCAGCCTGGCTAACATGGCAAAGCCCCGTCTCTACTAAAAATACAAAAATTAGCTGGGTGCGGTGGCATGCACCCATAACCCCAGCTACTCGGGAGGTTGAGGCCAGAGAATCGCTTGAACCCGGGAGGTGGAGGTTGTAGTGACCTGAGATCGCACCACTGCGCTCCAGCCTGGGTGACAGAGTGATACTACGCCTCAAATAAATAAAATAAAATAAATAGAATAAAATATAAAGTGGACCCTTCTCAGGTGCCGGCCAGGGGCTGGGGACCAGGACCTAACGAGACCCCCTCAGGCCTGACGCCCCGCCAAGGGATGGAGAAAACACATGGACTTGGCCGGGCGCGGTGGCTCGCGCCTGTAATTCCAGCACTTTGGGAGGCCAAGGCAGCCAGACCACCTGAGGTCAGGAGTTCGAGACCAGCCTGGCCAATGTGGTAAAACCCCGTCTCTTCTAAAAACTACAAAAAAAAAAAAAAAAAAAAAAAAGCCAGGTGTGGTGGCGGGTGCCTGTAATCCCAGCTACCTAGGAGGCTGAGGCAGGAGGATCGCTGGGACCCGGGAGGCGGAGGACCTTGCGCTGCAGCCTGAGTGACTAAAGAACAAAACTCTGCCTCAAAAAAAAAAACCAAATAAACAACAACCACGGACTTGCTTTGATGGTGCTTCTTCCAGTCACCAGAAAATGCACCTTGAGACCCTGCTGGGCCGCCGCCAGCCGGCAGAGGCCTGTCCTCAGCCAGCCATCTAAGAGACAGGGGGGGTTCTCCCCCTGCCATGGGGAACAGGAGGGGAGAGGGCCCAGCTGCGCCCCGATTCCCCGCCCGCCCCAACGATGCGGCCTCCTCTGTATCCTCAAGCACCCAGAACCCCACGCCCTCAAACCGGGCCCTCCTACGCCGTCTCCACCACAGACTTGCCTCTGGGGGGTCCACACACCCATGCTGTGGAGTCCCCACGGGGCCACGCCGAGTCCCGTGGACTGACAGCACCACCCTAGGGTCCAGGCAGGTCGGGGAGAGCCATCTCCCTTTTTTTTTTTTTTTTTTTGAGACGGAGTTTTGCTCTTGTTACCCAGGCTGGAGTGCAATGGCACGATCTCGGCTCACCGCAACCTCCGCCCCCTGGGTTCAGGCAATTCTCCTGCCTCAGCCTCCTGAGTAGCTGGGATTATAGGCACGCACCACCATGCCCAGCTAATTTTTTGTATTTTTAGTAGAGACGGGGTTTCACCATGTTGACCAGGATGGTCTCGATCTCTCGACCTCGTGATCCACCCACCTCGGCCTCCCAAAGTGCTGGGATTACAGGCTTGAGCCACCGCGCCCGGCCTGCCATCTCCCTTTTATATCCAAGCAACTGCCAGGCGGGGGAAGGCAGACGTGGACCCCCGTGCCCCCTGTCCCTGCCTTCCCCGCCACGCCCCCCACCCCAGGGGCTGCAGCACAGACGCCAGGAACCTGCCGAGAGTACAGGGATTCCCAGCAGCCTCCCAGGTGTGGGGGCAGCCCCTCAAGTCCATGACCGCCCCCGAGGCAGGGTCTCCCAGCCTTGAAAGGGAGACGTAGCAGACACTTTCCCAGCCCCGCCGATCCTAAATGAGTCTTACTTGGCGTCTAATAGGGTGTTTCCAGCAATGTCCTACCCTTTCCTCACAGCACCTCTGAAGACACCGTAGGGACCCCATTGGCCAGAAATCCCTGAGGACAAGGACTTCCCAAACTGGGGATCCCTGAGCACCCCTCAGCCACCTAGACTACACCCTCCATGCCACCCAGGCCAGTAGGAGATCCAGACCCTCAGGCCACAGGCTGGAGAAAGCCCGACCAAGGACATTGGAAGGAGAGTACCTGTGATCCCGTCATTTTAGGAAGCTGAGACAGGAGGACTGCTTGAGGGCAGGAGCTTGAGGCTAGCCTGGGCAACACAGCAAGACCCCAACTCTTTAAAAAAAAATTTTTTTTGAAACTGAGTCTCACTCTGTGCAGTGATGCAATCTCGGCTCACTGAAACCTCCACTTCCTGGGTTCAAGCAATTCTCCTGCCTCAGCCTTCCAGTAGCTGGGATTATAGGCATGCAGCACCACACCTGCATAATTTTTGTGTTTTTGTTTGTTCGTTTTTGTTTGTTTTTTCTATACCGACACTTCATATAGGAAATTGTTGTGTTTTTAGTAGAGATGAGTTTTGTGTTTTTGTGTTTTCACCATGTTGGTCAGGCTGGTCTCAAACTCCTGGCCTGAGGTGATTCGCCCACCTGGGCCTCCCAAAGTGCTGGGATTACGAGTGTGAGCCACCTCGCCCGGCCAAAATGTTTTTAATTAGCTAAGTGGGTGGTACACACCTGCAGAGACTGAGGTAGGAGGGTCACATGGAGCCCAGGAGTTGGAGGCTGCAGTGAGCTAGAATCACACCACTGCACTCCAGCCTGGGCAACAGAGTGAGACCCTGTCTCAAAAAATATAATAAAATAAAAATGTGGCCAGGCACCGTGGCTCACGCCTGTAATCCCAGGACTTTGGGAAGCCGTGTGGGCGGATCATGAGGTCAGGAGATCGAGACCATCCTGACCAACATGGTGAAACCCTGTTTCTACTAAAATACAAAAATTAGCTGGGCGTGGTGGCGCGTGCCTGTAGTCCCAGCTACTTGGGAGGCTGAAGCAGGAGAATCACTTGAACCAGGGAAGTGGAGGTGGCGGTGAGCCGAGATCACACCACTGCACTCCAGCCTGGCGACACCGTGAGACTCTGTCTTGAAAAATAAAATAAAATAAAAAGGACTCTGGTGGCTGGGTACAGTGGCTCACTCCTGTCATTCAGCACTTTGGGAGGCCGAGGTGGGTGGGTCTCTTGAACTCAGGAACTGGACAACATGGTGAAACCCCAAAATACAAAACATTAGCCGGGTATGGTGGTGTGTGCCTGTGGTCCCAGCTGCTCGGGTGACCAAGCCAGGAGGATCGCTTGAGCCAGGGAGGTGGAAGCTGCAGTGAGTCGAGATGGCGCCACTGCACTCCAGCCTGGGGGACAGTGAGACCTCATTTCAATACAAATTTTTTTTAAAAAGGCCACGAATCAGTGAATCAGCTCCACCTGATTCAAACTCACTCCATATCATACCCAAGGCCTCCATGGAGCCCTGACCCCAACTCCAGGATCAGCCACACACACCTCTGGCCCCTCCCCAATGCCTATCCGTCCCACCGCCCCAAAGGCAGCAGCTGTGGGATTGCCAGATAAAAGCGTAAGACCCCAGTTCAGTCTGAACTAAGATCAACACTGGCTCACTTTTAGCTAGAAGTTCGTCCCAAATATTGCATGAGTCCTTGCTCATCTGAAATCCAATTTTAGCCGGGCATCCTTATTTTTATTTGCTAAATCTGGCAACCCGAAGCAGGTGGTCCTGAAGGAGGGCAGCAGGTGAGCACACAAATAGCTCCGGGTCAGCCAGGCCCCGCTCAGGGGCAGCGGAAGGGTGTTTGAACTGAGTTCTGTTCACTGCCCGAGACATTCCCTCAGTAGCCCTAAGATCGTGTAAGATACAGCATCCTCACCCATTTAGTTCAGGACATGTATCTTATCTTTTTTTTTTTTTTTTTTGAGCTAGAGTTTTGCTCTTTTCACCCAGGCTGGAGTGCAGCGGCATGATTTCAGCTCACTGCAACCTCCGCCTCTTGGGTTCAAGTGATTCTCCTGCCTCAGCTTCCCAAGTAGCTGGGATTACAGGTGCCTGCCACTACGCCTGGCTATTTTTCTATTTTTAATAGAGATGGAGTTTCACCATGTTGGCCAGGCTGGTCTCGAACTGACCTCAGGTGATCTACTCGCCTAGGCTTCCCAAAGTGCTGGGATTACAGGCGTGAGCCGTGAGCTGCCACAGCCGGCCCTAACTTATCTTAAATGGGCCAACTTCCAGGACAGGAACCCAGGTTCCCACAGGCCTGGCCCCATTCTGCACGACCCTCCACACTCACAAAGCCACGAACCCAGGTGCAGGTTGACCCAGAGGGGAGGGAACCGGACCAAGGATGGATCAGTTCTGCGGGACGAGGGGAGCGAGAGCTTCCAAAACAGGGTAGGTGAAGACGTGACGATGGGGCCGGGCGCAGTGGCTCAAGCCTGTAATCCCAGCACTTTGGAAGGCCAAGGCGGGGTGATCACTTGAGGTCAGGAGTTCAAGATCAGCTTGACCAACATGGAGGAACCCCATCTCTACCAAAAAAACCAAAACTCAGCGGGGTGTGGTGGCATGCGCCTATAATCCCGGCTACTCAGGAGGCTGAGGCAGGAGGATGCTTGAACCTGGAAGACAGAGGTTGCGGTGAGCCGAGACTGTGCCACTCCACTCCAGCCTCTGTGACAAGAGCGAAACTTCATCAAAAAAAAAAAAAAAAAAAATAGTGATGGACCAGGGGGCTTTCCTGCAAAGCTTTCTGCCTCCAGAACCCACATTACCACACCCCCTGCAGGCCAAGAGCCCCTCTGCCACACCTGGAGATACCTGGCTAAGAACTCACAAACCAGGCCAAGAAAGTGACAAGATCCTGCCTCCTGTCTGGAGTGTGGAGCCTGGGCAGAAAGCACATGTTTTTCCTCTTTTTTTTTTTTTTTTTTTTTTTTGAGACAGAGTCTCATTCTGTAATCCAGGCTGGAGTGCAGTGGCTCAATCTTGGCTCACTGCAACCTCCACCTCCCAAGTTCAAGTGATCCTCCTGCCTCAGCCTCCCAAGTAGCCGGGACTACAGGCGCCCACCACCGAGCCTGGCTAACTTTTTGTATTTTTAGTAGAGAACGGGTTTCACTGTGTTAGCCAGGATGGTCTCAATCTCCTGACCTTGTGATCCACTTGCCTCGGCCTCCCAAAGTGCTGGGATTACAGGCGTGAGCCATGGAGCCAGCAAAAGCACATTTCCATGAGATGGGGCTGAGGGGCTTCCGAGAGGCCCTGCCTGGAGCCCCCGGCACCTACGCCTTGGAGACTGTTACCCGCTCCCCAGCAACCACCTGTCACATCAAACTCTTCTGGGCAGGTTCATCCGTCTCTTTTTCCCCCAGAAAACCATCCTTCCCACCACTCCACCTCTGCTATGAATTCCTTTGGGAAATGCCCTTCTAGTCACACTAAGGGTCCCCTGTACTAGAGGCCCCATATTCTCCTGGAAGCCCCTCAATCAAAACTAAACTCAGGGCCAGGTGCAGCAGCTCATACCCGCAATCCCAGCACTTTGGGAGGCAGAGGCGGGCAGATCACTTGAGGTCAGGAGTTCTAGACCAGCCTGGCCAACGTGATGAAACCGCATCTCTACTACAAATACAAAAACTAGTCAGGCGTGGTGGAGCACGCCTGTAATCCCAGCTACTTGAAGCAGGAGAGTCTCTTGAACCTGGGAGGCGGAGGTTGCAGTGAGCCGAGATGGCGCCACTGCACGCCAGTCTGGGCAACAGAGCGAGACTCCCTCTCCAAAAAAAAAAAAAAAAAAAAAAAGACAAGACTGAACTCAGCATGGGTCCCAAGCCCTGTTCCTAGTCTGCTCTTCTGTTTATAAATTGGCCCTGCACGTCTTGTTCCAAGGGTGTCCCTTAAAGCCTCTGCAGGCCCCTTGGAGCTGGACACACACCCCTGGCTTGTCCCAAAGAACCAAGGAACCTGGCTGTGACTCTGGCTGCCACACATCTGAGACAGAGATACTTACAGAGTCTGAGAGTCAGGGAACAGAGAGACCCAGAGAGGACAATAGTGAGGAGCAAAGCCCCCGGGGTACAGTCGGGAGAAGACACAGGCTGGGGTCGTGGGGAGAGAGGGGACCCCAGGAAGTTCACGGAGAGACCTTGGGACTCCTACCAGGGTGGGGAACTTGCCCCAGCTATGAGCATTTCAAGAAAACAGGAGAGAGTCTGCTTAGCCATTTGGGTCAAGGCTCAAGAGCAGGATTTCATTCATTCATTCATTTATGTATTCACTCAAACATGTGGCCATTTAACAAGTATTTGAGAAGCAAGCCTCTATCCCTACCTGTCCCTAATGCAATCAGGGAGAGAGATGTAAACATCTAAGTGAGATCAAGATGTTGGCTGGGCGCGGTGGCTCACCCCTGTTATCCCAGCACTTCGGGAGGCCAAGGTGGGAGGACTGCTTACGCCCAGGAGTTTGAGACCAGCCTGGGCAACACACCAAGACCCTGTCTCTACAAATAATGCAAAATTAGCTAAGGTATGGTGGCGCTTGCCCGTGGTCCCAGCTACTCAGGAGGCTGAGGCGGGACAGTGGCTTGAACCCAGGAGTTCGAGGCTGCAGTGAGCTGTGTTCACACCACTGCACCCGGCCTGGGCAGAAAGCAGGCCTCTGTCTCAATAAATAAATAAATAAATAAATAAATAAATAAATGAGAGAGAGAGAGAGAGAGAGAGAGAGAGAGGATGTGATGGGGACAGACAGGTGGTACCATGGCTGGCCCTGAGGGCGAGGAAGTCTTCAGCCCAAAGACACCACAGCCAGGTCAAATCATGAAGCAGGAGAGGAAAAGAGGCATATTCTACCACGCTGACCCCTACCCCAGCCAGGCGGGGCAATTAAAGGAAGCCCCCAGCCTCCACAGGGGAAGGGCAGGAAAAACCCTCAGGAGAGGAGGAACCGTGTGTGCAGAGAGGCCGGGGGTGGGAGGAAGTCAGGCCATCCAGGAAAGCAGCAAGACTACAGGATTTACGAGTGGATCGAGGGAGCAGTGAGCGGTCAGAGACGGGACCCTGAACGAGAATCACCGGGGGGCTGTGATCTGTGGTTCCAAGGTCATGCTTAGGACGAATATCCCAGGCCATCACCCACCATCCAGGAGACCCCAGGTCCAACAACCAAGCTGTCACCAAACTGTGGATGGCCTGGCCTCTGGAACCAAGCAGGCTGCAGAAACAGCTGCCCCCAAGACCCCTCGATTATGGTTGCCAGATTATGGCCCCTCGTCAGAAGGCTAGCCAGGCTCCCGGGGGGCTGCCTTCAATGAACAGATAACAATTATTTGTGATTAGCATATTGCAAATCAATGACCCTCCTCCCAGCATCGAGAGAACAGTCCTTTTAAGTACGTTTAGCGTGCCCCCTACAAAGCTGTCTTCAAGACCCAGTTTTACAAGCGTCGGCCCTAAGTTCTGGAACATTTTAAGAGTGCAGGCTCGGAGTGGCTGCGGAGCTTCAGCCCTTCCTTCCTCGTCTTCCTCCGTGGGGTCCTGTGGGACCCTCTGAGTCAGAACTGCCAATTTCTAGGTCACCCTCAGAGCAGGCTATGGAAGAACAAGGTGTGGACTTGAGCCTCCCACACCCCAGAGGCAGGATGGGGGTTCCGATGCCCTGTCACCTTGGGGCCAAGCCTGTCCCTCGGTCCGCAGGTGCCTGTTCAGAAGAGGTCAGAGTCTATCTCACACCCTCCTGGGCCCCAAATAGGGCGGTTCATGACGGCCACCCAACTACCTTATACCTAGCCCCTCCCTGCCAGCAGCCACCAACCTCCAGCCACCTCCTCCTGCTTCGAATAAATAATCGATGCTGCCGCCCTTCCCCTCTGGAATGACATTGCTGAAATAAATGAGCTGCTTGGGGCACCTTCCAAGCCCCAAGGCCCCGGGCCAGTGCCAAGGAGCGAACAGTCCTGGCCGCAAGGGACCCAGACACACAGGCAGACCATGGCAGCGGCGGGCCAGGGTAGCTTCCAGACACCCCTCCCCTCCTCTAAGAAAACCCCTCACAAATGCCCACTCCTCCAAAAACTGTGGTGGGGGCCTGCCCTCCACTCTCACCCACCAGGCCCAGGGCCATCCCGGGGCGCCCTCGGCACAGTCTCCATCCAAGACCCAGTGCTCCCCCCACGGGCCCTGCAGAGAGACCCCTATGTCCCAGCACCCCTCACTTCAGCTGGGATGGGGACACAGGAGACTCCCATCGCGGGACCTTGGTCCGGGGAGGCAGGGTCAGATGCCAGAGCTCCAGCCCCCTCCAGCACAGCCAAGAGGGTGGAACTCGCGGCTGTACAGCGTCCCCCTTCCCTGGGCCCACGCCAGGCCGGGCAGGGTCCCACTCCCTGGCTGCCGGCCAGGGGTGGGGAGCCCAGGAGAGGTGTCAAGCCCGGCATGCCCAGGGACTTAGGATGGGGTGGGTGGGTGTTCAGCACCCTGCGGCCCGTTCTCCGTCCTCTCCACCCATCTGCAGGAACTCAGAGACCACCCACAGACCGAGTACCCCCAACTTACTCCTCTGAACCCTTTGTGCTCCCCCGCACTGCCACCCCCTGAGTCCCCTCCACCCGGGGTTCAGCGGCCACCAACACACAGGCCAGTCCCCTCCCTTTGGGGGGTCCCCAACAGGAACCACCCTGCTGGGGCAACCCTGGCTGGGCTGGATCCCCGCCTGGGAGTAGGGGGCGCAGGCCAGGGGCCAGCCCAGCCCGAGGAAAGGCGGAGGGGGGGAAAGGCGGGGATCGCGGCCTTCCCAGCCCCCTCCGCTCCCACCCCGGCGCCCGCCACCGCGGGCAGCGCGACTGACCTCATTCGCCAACTGCAGCAGCCTGCGGGCGCCGGCCCGGGACGCCCCCCACCTCCAGAAGGGCCGGTGGCAAGGAGGGAAGGGGTGACAGCTCCCAGCTCCCGGCCCCTCCCGGACAGGTGGGGGGCGGCCGTCCCTCCCCTCCCCCGGCCCGAATTATAATCCCGGTCACGTGCCTCCCCGGGCACCCAAAAGCCGGCCCCATCTCCTATAACACCTTGAGAGGGGGAGGGGCGGGGGCCCCCCCGGAGGAGGCGGAGGGGATCCGGGGCGGGGGTGGGGGGGACGGGGAGAAGGGCCTCGGCGCCCGCCCCCCGCAAAAGTTTCTCCTACCTTGGAGGATCCCCAAGCGCTCCTGCCAGCGGCGCCCCGGCCCCGGCCCGCGGCCAGGACTCAGCCTCCTGCCGCTGCCTCCTTAATTAATCCGGGAGAATGGGGGAAGGAGAGGCAGAGGGAGGCGAGGACGGCCGCGCGGCGAGGGCGGGGAGGGAGGCGCGGGGAGGGGGCGCGGGGGGGGATCGGCCGGCCGGGGGGCTGGCGCTCGGCGGCCCCCACCCCCGGCGCGGGCTGCGGCGGAGGGCGGGGCGGCGCGGGGAGCGGAGCGGAGAGCGGGAGCGCGGGGAGGCTCTTTGTTCTGTAATCCCAGTAAGATTGCCAGCCATTCGCCCCGGCCCTAATCCCAGCCCCGCGCAACACCACCCTCCATTGGCTGCCATTTACATACGGGATTAGCCCGCCCCGCGCCCCGCGCCCCTGCGCCCCCCCGCTCGCCACCCCGCGCCCCTGCGCCCCGGGGACCTGGCGCCGCGGTGGGCAGAGCGCGCCGCACCCCTCGGCCCCGGACCTGCGCGGAGGGGCGGGGGCGCCCTCGGTTCCCCCCACCCGGCGCCGGATTAGAAAACCTAGGCTCGCCCCCCCCACCACCACTGGGAGAGCTGCGGGGCGCGGGGGGCTGGAGTTGGAGGGTCAAGGTCACCCAGCTGGAACGCGCGGAGGCCCTGAGCGTCCCGGCTGGTCACTCCCGCCTGGCCCGGGTTCTAGTCCTAACGCTTGGGCCAGGTACCTCTTACAGCCTTTGTCCCCCTCCCGCCCCTGAGATGTGCAGGAAGGCTGTGACATGCCGAAAGTCGCAGCAGAGCCAGCTGGACTCTTGGTCCCATCTTGTGTGATGGGACCTCCCTCTGATAGGCTTTTACCCCAGTCTCCCCCTACCCCAAACCACACACACACCACAGCAGTGCTCCTACTGAAGCGGAGCGCACACCTCCCATCCGCTCCCAAAGCCATAAATCCTAATTCAGCACAAGGACCTCACTCCTTCCCCCACGTGGTGCCCTGAGCCCTGAACTAGGCCTTGGCTAGGCTGGGCATGGCAGGGAGGGAGAGACTCACCCCAGGCAGGCCCCAACCCCAGGGAGCTTCTGGCTTGGAAGAACAGCCAAACATAGACTGAGAATCTCCCAGGTCCCGGCAGACCCTACAAGCTCTCCCCACAGCCTCCTGGCAAAACTGTGCTTGCAGAGATTATGGCAGTGAGGGAAGTCTAGAGTGGCCGACTCCATCTTGCTGCCAGCCTCACGGGCTGGCTGTCCTCACTCATTCCGGGGCATAGGCCAAGCTAACGAGGGAAGGAATTTAGTTGATAGTTCAACTTTGAAGCAAGGATAATAATACGTCCTCCTTAGACCTAACCTGCTCTTTACTCAGAGACCAAAGCCACCTTTGTAAAACTAATGAAAGGCCATAAGAGCCGGTCGCGGTGGCTCACGCCCGTAATCTCAACACTTTGGGAGGCCAAGGCAAGTGGACCACCTGAGGTCGAGAGTTCAAGACCTGCCTGCCCAACATGGAAAAACCCCATCGCTACTAAAAATACAAAATTAGCCAAGCGTAGTGTTGCACACCTGTAATCCTAGCGACTCGGGAGGCTGAGGCAGGAGAATTGCTTGAACCCGGGAGGCGGAGGTTGCAGTGAGCTGGGATGGCACCACTGCTCTCCAGCCCGGGCAGCAGAATGAAACTCCGTCTCAAAGAAAAAAAGAAAGGCTGTGAGATTAAGATTATGGGAGGGGCCCGGATTCTGCTAAAACCCAGGCCAGTTTTTATAATCTCTGACTGCATAAGAGTCACGTGGCCAGAGATCACAAGGTTTGTGAGTTTCCCTCTTCCTCCTGTAGATAGCATCTCTATTGTGGAAACTGAGATTGGTCTTCTCAGATGTTTTTCAGACTTTCAAATTCTGGCAACTGACTGACTCACCTGGACCTGTGTGACTCATGCCTCGGCCCATCCCGTGGCCCCGACTCAGAGTCAGACTCAGAGCTTAAGGACCGTTTGCCACACCCTGTGATTTCCTCCTCAACCAATCAGCAGCACCCATTCCCTGGGCCCTTGCCCACCAAATTATCCATAAAAACCCTAGGCTCTGAGTTCTTGGGGAGATTCATTTGAGTAATAATTCCAGTTCTACCACTTGGCCAGCTCTGCATTAATAAAACTCTTGGCTGGGCTCAGTGGCTCATGCCTGTAATCCCAGCACTTTGGGAGGCCAAGGTGGGTGGATCGCTTGAGGTCAGGAGTTCAAGAGCAGCCTGACTAACACAGCAAAACCCCGTCACTAAAAATACAGAAATTAGCCGGGCGTGGTGGCGCATGTCTGTAATCTCAGCTACCCAGGAGGCTGACGCATGAGAATTGCTGGAACCCAGGAGGCGGTGGAGGTTGCAGTGAGCCGAGATTGAGCCACTGCACTCTAGCCTGGGTGACAGAGTGAGACTTGTCTCAAAAATTAGGACAGGTGTGGTGACTCATGCCTGTAATCCCAACGCTTTGGAAGGTAGAGGTGGGCGGATCACTTGAGGCCAGGCATTCAAGACCAGCCTGGCCAACACGGTGAAATCCTGTTTCTACTAAAAATACAAAAATTAGCCAGGAGTGGTGGCAGACACCTGTAACTCCAACTGCTCAGACGGCTGAGGCATAAGAATCACTTGAACCTGGGAAGTGGAGGTTTTGGTGAGCCGAGATCACACCACTGCACTCCAGCCTAGGCGACAGAGTAAGACTCTGTTTCAAAAATTTTCTAAATTAAAAAATGTAAAATAAAACTATTTCTCTACTGCAATATCGTGGTCTCAGTGAATTCTTCCTGTGCCGTGGCAGGAAGAAGCCATCAAAGGAAGGCGATTACACTGGGGTCCCCCCGGACACACACCAGGCACTTGGTGAGGGTTAACTTTGGCTGACCAGGTCTGTCCTGGAAACCCACAAGCCCGTCAGACTGAGAGCTCCTCCTGGGCTGGCCACGTCTGCAGTGCCCAGCATAAGGCGGGGCACTGAGGGGCCCTCATGCCCACAGAGGGTATTGGGCGGTGTCAGGGTTGGGAATGAGATCACCAATGCTCCCTTCATCCCACGATGCCCTCCTGTGGTAAGGGGACATCTCAAGGCACCCTCCTGTGTGGCCCCCTGGGACCCAGGCCCTCTCCCACCCTGCCTCTTTCTCTTTTTGTTTTTGTTTTTGTTTTTTGAGATGAAGTATCGCCCAGGCTGGAGTGCAGTGGCGTGATCTCAGCTCACTGCAACCTCCACCTCCCAGGTTCAAGTGATTCCCCTGCCTCAGCCTCCCAAGTAGCTGGGATTACAGGTACCCACCACACCTGGCTGTTTTTGTTTGTTTGTTTGTTTGTTTGAGATGGAGTCTCACTCTGTAGCCCAGGCTGGAGTGCAGCGGCACGATCTTGGTTCACTGCAGCTTCTACGTCTTAGGGTCCTGGTTCAAGCAATTCTGCCTCAGCCTCCCGAGTGGCTGGGATTACAGGCACGCACCACCACGCCCAGCTAATTTTTGTATTTTTGGTAGAGATGGGGTTTCACCGTGTTGGCCAGGCTGTTCTCGAACTCCTGACCTTATGATCTGCCCGCTTTGGCCTCCCAAAGTGCTGGGATTACAGGCGTGAGCCACCGCGCCGGGCCCCTGCCTCTTTCTCTAACCACCTGTGTGATCTTGGGCACGTTCCTTCCTGTCTCCTCCTCCTGTGGCTTCTCACTGGACCACGGCGTGGCCCCCACGGTAAATAACCCTGGTGACTGGCCCTTGCTTGTCAAGCATCTCCTACGCGCTAGGTTGGTTGCATTTAAGTTCTCTGAGCCTTGCGCTAAGCCTCCAAGGTGGGTACTCTTGGCCTCATGTTTCAGAGGGTAAAGTCACGTGTTTAAAGACATGCAGCCCTGGCCAGGTGCGGCGGCTCACGCCTGTAATTCCAACACTTTGGGAGGCCGAGGTGCGTGGATCACCGGAGGTCAGGAGTTCGAGACCAGCCTGGCCAACGTGGCAAAACCCGTCTCTACTAAAAATACCAAAATTAGCCGGGCCTGATGGTGGGCGCCTGTAAACCCAGTTACTCAGGAGGCTGAGGCAGAAGAATCGCATGAACCCAGGAGGCGGAGGTTGGAGTGAGCCAAGATCTCCCCACTGCATTCCAGCCTGGGCGACAGAGTGAGACTCTGTTCCCCACCCCCGCCCCCCAAAACAGAAAAGACACACAGCTCTGTCAGTGGCGCTGCTGGGTCTGGGACAAAGGATAGAGCTGCTGTACACTGACCCTACCCCCGTGATGTCTGCACCGGCGCGGTGTCAGGGTAAGGCACGCCCTCCGTGGGCCCAGCTGGTTTCAAGGCAAAACGTTTCTCTGACCCGAAGTCCTTCCCTCCAGGGCTTGGAGGAACTGAGGCAGGGAAGCATCCGTGTGTGCTCAGTACTGCCCTCTGCAGGTGGAATCCGGAACAGGGGTGAGCCGAAGGAGTGCTCCCTGCAGCCTCTGGGAGACCTCTCTGCTCCCCCCAAGAGCCAAACAGCCAGCCTGACTCCCAGCCTCACCCGGGCAGAGACCAGGGGGCAGTGTGGTACAGCACTGGCACGTCCAGGCCCCGCTCGGCCACATCTGGGAATGACATCTGGCTCCACATGCGCTGTGCATCCTAGGCCAGGTCAGCCAGCCTCTCTGGGCTTCAGCTTCCGCTTCTGTAAAATGAAGCTGGCATTGTAAGGTCACTGTGAGGGTCACATGACCCAGGACGGAGGAAAAACGTCTCGTGTGGCGTCTGGTGCATCGTAAGTGACCAAGGATCGTTCTCGATTGTTTAATTTGTCGGTCTCATCTAGTAACTAAGTTCAATCAGAGTTTTCACTTGAATTGCTCTTCCTAAGGACACGGTCAAGGTCATTCACACTGCTGTCGCGTTCAGTTCCTTTTCCTGAGAAGGACAGCAGCGGCTGCCTTCACAGAGAGAGGAGTTTAGCTGAAAAATGTCCTGTCACTGTGCCCCACTGTAGCAAACACTGCCGGGCACAGCGGCTCACGCACTTGAGGAGGCTGAGGTGGGAGGATCACTTGAGCCCAGGAGTTTGAGACCAGCCTGGGCAACATAGTGAGACTCTGTCTCTAAGAGAGACAGAAAGAGAAAGAGAGAGAGAAAGAAGGGAGGGAAGGAGGGAGAGAGAGAAAAGAAGGGAAGGAAGGGAGGGAGGGAGGGAGGGAGGGAGGCTGGGGGTCCGGCTGGCTGGCTGTTAAGAAGTAGAGAAAGGAGGGAAGGAGGAAGAAAGAGAATGAAAGGAAGAAGGAAGGAAGGAAAGAGAAAGAAAGAAAAAGAGAGGGAAAGAAAGAGAGAGAGAGAGACGGAGGGAGGGAGGAGAGGAGAAAAGAGAAGGGAGGGGAGATTCCGGCAGGGCGCAGTGGCTCACACCGGTAATCCCAGCACTTCGGGAGGCTGAAGTGACAGGATCGCTTGAGCTTGGGGAAGTCAAGGCTGCAGGGACCGTGGGCTGTGATTGCACTACTGTGCTCTAGCCTGGGCGGCAGAGTCAAGCCTTGTCTCAAAAAAAAAAAAAAAAAAAAAAAAAGAGAGAGAGAGAGAGAGAGAGAGAGAGAGAGAGAGAGAGAAATCCTTGCCAGTGGCGCCTCCCCATCCGTAGGGGTTTTTCTTTTTGTCAACGCTCCTTACCCCAAAGAACCCCACGTGTGCCCGCACAGGCCCCAGCTCTCCTCCTGTGGACCCTGCCTCATCACCCTCTTCCGGGCCTGGCCAGGTCCCCCCGCTACGCAGATATGGACACTGAGGCCCCACTCGCACCTTCCGCGTCGCTGCCTCGCAGTCACAGGAGCAGAGCATCTGCCATCCACACTGTCACAGCCTGGCGGAGCTTCTGCCATCCACGCCCTTGTTCGCTGAAACTTACTGACCACCCTCCGGCCGGTGGGTGGGACTGTCCCATTTCACAGATGGGAACGCAGGACGCAGGTCATTTGCAGAAGTGAGTAGGTACCTGGGCGTCATCTCTCGATCAGCCAAGGAACTCCTAAGGCACGAGCTGGCCTCTTCCTCTTGGCCCAGTGCAGAACTGGCCACCGGGAAGCGATGCCCATAGGAACCAAGCCTTCTGCTCCCCTGGCATTCTGGCTGACGCCTGGGTCCCTGACCTCCTAGAAGCATCACTTGATTTCCCTCCATCCTGAACCACTTCTTCCACCTCTCGCTTGGTTCCTCAAGGGTAAGATGCCAAGGGGGCCGGGGACAGGTAGAGGGACTGCCCCGTCATCCCCAACAAGGTAACCATTCTCTGGACCTGGGGGCAACTTCAGAGGGAATCTGGGGCTTTGCTGCCCCAGACGTGACCACAAAGGACGAAAAGTGAGGAGGGGGAACCCAACGCCCTCAAGGGGAGCAAACTGCAGTACCCCAAACACAGGACAAATTCACAGCGGTCCAGGAGCATGTGGAGGCAGCATGTGGACCTCGAGGCTCCTGGCTGGACACCTGCTGTCCCTTTCTCCTCTCTCTCTGGCTTTCCCTGTCTTTTCAGGACAATGAGTTTATCTGATACACTGCTATTTCTTTTCTTTTTCTTTTTCTTTTTCTTTTTTTTTTTTTTGAGACGGAGTTTCACTCTTTGTTGCTCAGGCTGGAGGGAAGTGGCACCATCTCCGCTCACTGCAACCTCCGCCTTCTGGGTTCAAGTGATTCTCCTGCCTCAGCCTCCCTAGTGGCTGGGATTACAGGCTCCCGCCACCAGGCTCAGCTAATTTTTGTATTTTTAGTAGAGACGGTGTTTCACCATGTTGGCCAGGCTGGTCTCAAACTCCCGACCTCAGGTGATCCGCCCACCTCAGCCTTCCAAAGTGCAGGGATTACAAGCAGAAACCACCATGCCCAGCCTATCTGTTCTTCAAAAATAAGACTTGAAGACTGGAAGCAGTGGCTCACGCCTGTAATCCCAGCACTTTGGGAGGCTGAGGCAGGCAGATCACGAGGTCAAGAGATCGAGACCATTTTGGCCAGCATGGTGAAACCCTGTCTCTACTAAAAATACAAAAATTACCTGGGTGTGGTGGCACACGCCTGTAGTCCCAGCTACTCCGGAGACTGAGGCAGGAGAATTGCTCGAACCCAGGAGTGGGAGGTTGCAGTGAGCTGAGATCACGCCATTGCACTCCAGCCTGACGCCTGGTGAAAGAGTGAGACTCTGTCTCAAAAAAAAAAAAAGACTTGAGGCTGGGAGTCACCACTCATCACTCATGCCCGTAAGCTCAGCGCTTTGGGAGGCCAAGATGAGAGGATCATTTGAGGCCAGGAATTCATGACCAACCTGGGCAGCATGGTGAGACCCCCCCAACTCTACAAAGAAAAAAAAATTTTTTTTTAAATTCACTGGGCATGGTGGTGCATGCCTGTAGTTCCAACTACTCGAGAGGCTGAGGCAGGAGGATTGCTTGAGCCCAGGGTTCGAGGCTGCGGTGAGCTGTGATCGCACCACTACACTCCAGCCTGGGCAACAGAGTAAGAACCTATCTCAAAAAGAAAATAAAAAGCTATGAAAGAAAATGCTAATAATAACAACCGATAGTAATGCTGACTCTAATTTATTGATGCTAGAAACTTTACATGAGGCCGGGTGTGGTGGTTCACACCTGTAATCCCAGCACTGTGAGAGGCCAAAGTGGGCAGATCACCTGATCTCAGGGGTTCGAGACCAGACTGGCTAATATGGTGAAACCCAGTCTCTACTAAAAATACAAAAAAAAAAAAAAAAAAAATTAGCAGGACATGGTGGCGTGTATGTAATCCCAGCTACCAGGGAGGCCAAGGCAGGAGAATCGCTTGAATCCAGGAGGTGGAGGTTGCCATGAGCCAAGATCGCGCCACTGCACTCCAGCCTGGGCAATAGAGCGAGACTCCATCTCAAAAATAAATAAATAAATAAATAAATAAATAAAAAACAAAATAATAAAATAAAACAGTCCCCAGATTCTTCTGACGCACGTGAAGTTTGGGGTACGCGGCCCTTCATGTTCTTGGAGGAGCATTTTTTTTTTTTTAATATTTTTTGAGACAAAGTCTTGCTCTGTCGCCAGGCGGGAGTGCGGTGGTGCAATCTCTGCTCACTGCAACCTCTGCCTCCTGGGTTCAAGAGATTCTCCAGCCTCAGCCTCCAGAGTAGCTGGGACCACAGGCGCATGCCACCATGCCCAGCTAATTTTTGTATTTTTTTTTTTTTGTAGAGACAGGGTTTCACCATGGCCAGGATGGTCTCAATCTCTTGACCTCGTGATCCACCTGCCTCGGCCTCCCAAAGTGCTGGGATTACAGGCGTGAGCCACCGCGCCCGGCGGAGCAGCATTTAAACTGACATTTGTGCAGCACCAGCCCACAGCCATGTCTACTGGGGCCATGTCCCCTGAGCCACCAAGCTCCCAGGACCAGCTCCTCTGTCACTGGCTGCCCAGGCCCAGACTAGCACCCTGGCCTGGCATCTGGCTAGGCCACGCTGGCCCTGAGATGTGATTCCACCAAAGCACCCTCTCCATGCTGGGCATCACGTAGACTCCTTGCCCCTCAGAGCTCTGGGTCAGCAGGTGCGGTGCGTGCAGTGACAAAGGGGTTCTGGGAACTGGGGCCAGAGAGGGCACCCCTATTCAGTTTGGGGAGGGAGTGGGGAATGCCAAGGCCATGTCCCTCCAGCCCCATGGGAATAATAAGCCAGCTCGATGCTGCCCCCACCTTCATGCCAGAGCACTCCAGCCTGGAGTTTCAGCACATGCTAGAATATTTCCTTTTTTTTCTTTTTTCAGCTCATGCTAGAACATTTCCTTTGTCATGCTACATGCTCGAATATTTCTTTTTTCTTTCTTTCTTCTTTCTTTTTTTTGAGATGGAGTTTCCCTCTTGGTGCCCAGGCTGGAGTGCAATGGGGTGATCTGGGCTCACCTCAACTTCTGCGTCCTGGGTTCAAGTGATTCTCTTGCCTCAGCCTCCCAAGTAGCTGGGACTACAGGCATGTGCCACCACGCCAGGCTAATTTTGTATTTTTTTTTTGTAGAGGCGAGGTTTCTCCGTGTTGGTCAGGCTGGTCTCAAACTCTCGACCTCAGGCGATCTGCCCTCCTTGGCCTCCCAAAGTGCTGGGATTACAGGCGTGAGCCACCACATCCAGCTTAGAATATTTCCTTTTTTTGAGACAGGGTCTCACTCTGTCAACCAGGCTGGAGTACAGTGGCATGATCTCAGCTCACTGCAACCTTTACCTCCCTGGTTCAAGCAATTCTCCCACCTCAACCTCCCCAGTAGCTGGGATCACAGGTGCCCACCACCCTGCCCACCACCCTGCCCAGCTAATTTTTGTATATTTTTTTAATTTTTGTATTTTTAGTAGAGACAGGGTTTCATCACGTTTGCCAGGCTGGCCTCAAACTTCTGACCTCAAGTGATCCTCCTGCCTCAGTCTCCCAAAGTGCTGGGATTACAGGTGTGAGCCACCTCATCCGGCCTGCTAGAATATTTCTTTCTGAGGGCCGGGCGAGGTGGCTCATGCCTGTAATCCCAGAACTTTGGATCCAAACCTTTGCTTTCCATTAGTGAGTGAGCGTGGCCCTCACACGATGCTTTTGGTTCACTCTGCCTCCACCCAGATGCTCCTCAGCCTCCAAATCTCAGCCTTCCTGACCGCCTCCCCAGGCCGCTCCACCAAGCCATAACTCCTCTGTTGCTCAGGCTGCAATGCAGTGGCGCGATCATGGCTCACTGTGGCCTTGACCTCCTGGGCTCAAGTGATCCTACTGCCTCAGCCTCTCTAACAGCTTGGACTATAAGTACGTACCACCATGTCCAGCTAATTATTTTATTTTTTGTAGAGATGGAATCTTACCATGTGGCACAGACTGGTCCCAAACTCCTGGCCTCAAGCAATCCTCCTGTCTCGGGCTCCCAAAGTGCTGGGATTACAGGCGTGAGCCACTGCACCCAACCCCAGTGAAAATTTTATGTTGCATGGGCTGGGCACATTGGCTCATGCCTATACCCAGCATTTTGGGAGGCCGAGGCAGGTGGATCACCTGAGGTCAGGAGTTCAAGACCAGCCTGACCAATATGGAGAAACCCATCTCTACTAAAAAATACAAAAATTAGTTGAGTGTGGTGGTGGCGTGCCTGTAGTTACAGCTACTTGGGAGGCTGAGACAGGAGAATCACTTGAACCCGAGAGGTGGAGGTTGCAGTGAGCTGAGATAGCGCCACTCCAGTCCAGCCTGGGTAACAGAGCGAGACTCCATCCCCGCCCCTGCCCAAAAAAAGAAAAGAAAACTTTTTGTTGCTTGAGTGCCTATATGATCCCTGTCCAATTCACCTGTTTAAGCTCTGTGTGAGCGCAGATTTGAGGGGTCCGAGAGCACCTTGGTGTCCCGGGTTCCTGGCACCAACTATGGTAGGCTCTGCAAACCTTTGCTGCATGAACAAATGCATGTGTGAATGAATGAACAGTCCTCATCGGTCCACTGTCGGGTGACTCGGTCTGTTTTTCTCTGTTTCTCTCCACCTGTTTGTAGCTGTCTTTTATGTAGTTCTCTCTTAATGTAAGATGTAGTGGGGTGGCCAGGCGCAGTGGCTCATGCCTGTAATCCTAGCATCTCGGGAAGCCGAGGCAGGAGGATCTCTTGAGCCCAGGAGTTTGAGAGCAGCCTGGGCAACATGGTGAAACCCCATCTCTACTAAAAATACAAGAATTAGCTGGGCATGGTGGCACACGCCTGTAGTGCCAGCTACTTGGGAGGCTGAAGCAGGATGGCTTGAGCCCCGGAGGTGGAGACTGCACTGAGCCAAGATCACACCCGTACACTCCAGCCTGCGTGGCAAAGCTGGACCTTGTCTTCAAAGAATTAAAAAGATGTAGAGGATGTGGCGGGGGCTCTGTTTCTAGTCCCTTGTTTCTGCCTTGGTCTCTGATTCTTGCTGTCCAGCCATCTCACTCTGAATCTCTCTGCCTTTGTCTGCCTGACTACATCAGCTGTCCGTCACCCCCCGCCTCCATCTCTGAGCATGTACCTCTCCCAGCGAACTTGGGTCTGTGTCTCTCTCTGTCTCTGGATCTGTGTCTCTCCGGGGGTATCTGAGCTTCTCTCTCCTCTTTGGTTCGTCCGCCGTCTCTGTCTGTCTCTCTGGGGGTCTCCACATGCCCTGCTCCCTGCTGTTCCCCACCGCGCTCCTCTGCCTCCGTGCCCCGGCCTCTCCCTGCGCCCGGCACCGCTGCCTCATTCTCCTCCGGGTCTCCTCCGCTGCAATCTTTAAAGAACAGAGAGAGGCATGTAATTGAGCTGGGGCCGTCTCCATGGTTGCAGCTGTGGAGTAACTGAAAGATCAATTTGGAACGACCGTCTCCGCAATAATTGCACCTTAATAGTTTGTGTGAGGCATAGCGGGGCTCTGTGAGAGGTGGTCGGGACAGCTGCGGGACGCTGGCGGGAAAAGGCCACCTGGAGTCACGGTCACTGTCCCCGGGCCGGACCTCAGGAAGAAATACTTGGCCAGAAGCAAGAGGGGCCTGGAGGGGCCGAGTAGGAAGGGAGACCCGTCTCATGCCCACACCCTCCCAGAGGCGTCCCCGCCGCCTGCTCCTACCCACTGCGCCTTGATCCTGTTTATAATTTATGCTTACGATCAGAATTATCAGCAATAATGATAACATGATTATAATTGCCGAGCTGCCTGGCTCAATTGCAGCGCTGTGGGTAAATATTGTGACAGCAAGTAGCGTGAGGTCACTGCCTCCCAGAGCTTGAAGGAGGGGGTGGGGACGGGCGTGCTGTTGGCCTGAGGTCCTCCGGCCCTGTGACTCCTCCCCTGCTCCCAGCCTGACTCTCCACCATGCTCCAAAGAATTCTTCTTTGTTTCTTTTATTTTTTTAAATTTTTGGCCTGGCACGGTGGCTCATGCCTGTCATCCCAGCATTTTGGGAGGCCGAGGCAGGTGGATCACCGGAGGTCAGGAGTTCAAGACCAGCCTGGCCAACATGGTGAGCCCCCGTCTCTACAAAAAATACAAAAATTAGCCGGGCATGGTGGCACACACCTATAGTCCTAGTTACTGGGGAAGCTGAGGTGGGAGAATCCCTTTAACTCGGGAAGTGAAGGTTGCAATAAGCCAAGATAGTGCCAATAATTTTTTTTTTTTTAAGAGATGGAGTTTTGCTTTATTGCCCAGGCTAGTCTCAAACTCCTGGGCTCAAGCAGTTCTCCCAATCACAGCTCACAGCAGCCTCAACCTCCCAGGCTGAAGCCATCCTCCCACCCCACACTCCTGAGCAGCTGGTCAGTAGCCATGCATGCCAGGCACGCCACATGCATGCCATCACGCACGGCTAACTTTTGTATTTTTTGTAGAGATGGGGTCTTGCTATGTTGCCTGAGTTGGTCTTGACCTCCTGGCCTCAAGCAATCCTCCTGCCTGGGCCTCCCAAAGTGCTGGGATTACAGGTGTGAGCCACAGCACCCGGCCAGCCCAGGTTGGTCTTGACCTCCTAGATTCAAGTAATCTTCCTTCCTTGGCCTCCCAAAGTCCTGAGATTACAGGTGTGAACCACTGTGCTTGGCCAGATACCCATGTTTGTTTGTTTGTTTGTTTGTTTGAGACAGAGTCTCACTCCATCACCCAGGCTGGAGTGCAATGGCACCATCTTGGCTCACTGCAACCTCTGCCTCCTGGGCTCAAATGATTCTCCTGCCTCAGCCTCCTGAGTTTCTGGGATTACAGATATTCTCCACCATGCTGCCTAATTTTTGTGTTTTTAGTAGGATGGCGTTTCACCATGTTGGTAAGGCTGGTCTCGAACTCCTGACCTCAAATGATTCATTTGCCTTGGCCTCCCAAAGTGCTGGGATTACAGGCATGAGCCACCATGCCCAGCTATACTCCTGTTTTTGTTTGTTTTTGAGACGAAGTCTCGCTCTGCTCCCCAGGCTGGAGTACAGCGGCGTGATCTCGGCTCACTGCAATCTCCGCCTCCCAGTTTCACGCCATTCTTCTGCCTCAGCCTCCCGAGTAGCTGGGACTATAGGCACGCACCACACCCAGCTAATTTTTGTATTTTTAGTAGAGATGGGGGTTTCATCATGTTGGGCCAGGCTGGTCTCGAACTCCTGACCTCAGGTGATCCACCCACCTCAGCCTCCCAAAGGGCTGGGATTACAGGTGTGAGCCACCGCGCCCGGCTACGCCCCTGTTTTATACCTGGAGACATTGAGTCTTAGAGAGACTTGCCAAGACTCACAGAGCAGCCAGTGGCAGGGCAGGAGTCTGTCCAGGGCCCATCTGTGTCAACTTCATAGCCTTCCTGGGACAGGATGGAGCCCATCAGGGCCCCCAGTCCCTGGCACAATGCATTATTCATAAACCCAACATTCCCCCAGGGGTAAACATTCAGAAGGAGCGTTTCAAATCCACTTTCCTGCTCTGAAAATAAATAAATGAGCAGAGAATGCAGGCTCCCATGGAGGCGGTGGGGCCGTGACTCCTCAGAGCCCTGGGAAAGCTCTCAGATGGCCTGCTTCTGATCCCCAACCCAGGAACAGCCCACCCCTGCCCGCCCAGGTGACCCTGGCCCTGGAGACTTAGCACACCCTGGGAATCCTCCGGGAACTAGGAAGCTGGTCAGGCCTAGAGGGACTACCTCAGCTCCTCGCGGGGTGGACAGACAGTTAACTGATGCTTTTGTGGCTTAAAATGGTTTTTAGAGACAGCATCTTGCTCCGTCACACCAGCTGGAGTGCAGTGGCAAAATCATAGCTCACTGTAGCCTCAAACTCCTGGGCTCAAGTGATCCTCCTGCCTCAGCCTCCTGAGTAGCTGGAACTACAGGCATGCATCCCCACACCTGGCTAATTAAAAATTTTTTTTTAGAGACAGAGCCTGGGCCAGGTGAGGTGGCTCATGCCTGTAATCCCAGCACTTTGGCAGGCTGAGGTGGGTGGATCACAAGGTCAGGAGTTCAAGACCAGCCTGGCTGAGATGGTGAAACCCTGTCTCCACTAAAAAAAAAAAAAAAAAAATTAAAAAATTAGCCAGGCGCGGTGGCAGGTGCCTGGAATCCCAGCTACTTGGGAGGCTGAGGCAGGTGAATTGCTTGAACCTGGGTGGCAGAGGTTGCCGTGAGCTGGGATCACGCCACTGCAGTCCAGCCTACGTCACCCTGGCTGGTCTTGAAGTCCTGGACGCAAGTGATTCTCTTGCCTCAGCCTCCCAAAGTGTTGGGATTACACGTATGAGCCACTGCTTCCAGTCCAAAAAACACATTTTTTTTAAGACAGGGTCTCAGCTTGGATACCTAAGCTGGAATGTAGTGGCATAGACACAGCTCACTGCAGCCTCAACCTCCCAGGCGGAAGCCGTCTCCCCACCCGTCTGCCGAGCAGCTGGGACCACATGCGCACCACCATGCACAGCTAATTTTTGTATTTTTTGCAGAGATGGGTGTCTCACCATGTTGCCCAGACTAGTCTTGAACGCCCAGCCTCAAGCAATCCTCCTGCCTTGGCCTCCCAAAATGCTGGGATTGCAGGCATGACCCACCACGCCCGGTCAAAAAAATTGTCAAAGAGACGCAATGCTCTTGTCTCTATGATTTGGAAGTGGTCCCCACAGCGCCCCTGTCCCTGCGCCGCTACACCTCTCCACCATGCCCCTGGGAGGCACGTGTGACAAAGGAGGCCTCTGCAGTGACATAACTAACGTGTAGAAGGGGACTCCTGAGAAGAGGAAAAGGGAGGCTTTTGGGGGCGGGACTTTGAGAGTGCCCGCACAGTCCTGGGACCAGAGGGTGCATCAGAGATGAAAGTGTTCATTTAGGCGGGGCGCGGTGTCTCATGCCTGCAATCCCAGCACTTTGGGAGGCCAAGGCAGGCAGATCACCTGAGGTCAGGAGCACCACCTGGCCCCAGCCCCAGACTCCTGCATCTTTTTTTTTTTTTTTTGAGATGGAGTTTTGCTCTTGTTGCCCAGGCTGCAGTGCAGTGGCAAGATCACGGCTCACCGCAACCTCTGCCTCCCGGCTTCAAGCAACTCTCCTGCCTCTGCCTCCCAAGTAGCTGGGATGACAGGCCCCCACCCCCACCCCCGGCTAATTTTTGAATTTTTAGTAGAGACAGGGTTTCACCATCTTGGCCAAGCTGGTCTTGAACTTCTGACCTCGTGATCCACCTGTCTCCGCTTCCCCAAGTGTTGGGATTTCAGGTGTGAGCCACCGCGTCCCGCCTGACCCCTGCATCTTAAGTGTCCCGGGGAAGGACATTCCAGGGACCTCAAAGGACAGACATAATGGATGTCTAGACCTCAGCCTGGGGACCTGCTGAGCCAGGGCTCAGGGGTTGGGCAGACTGTGCTGTAGGGTCAAACTGGAATCTCAAGTCCAGACACTCTCCGCTCACCAAGTCTCAGTGGAGCGGACCTGCCCCCGCCCCGTCAGCTCATCAGCTCAGCACCCCAGGACGTGTCTCCCTAGAGCACGGTCACTTTCTAATTTGTTCAGAAGCTTGCTCTGGGTCTCCAGTCCCCTGCCGGCTGGGGCCTCCTTAGAGGGGCTCCACAATTCTTCTGGACCCCTGGGTCTCCCGCTCAAGCTCCCTGAAAGCAACATTCAGCTCTGAGAAACAGTCTGCCGGCCGAGGGTGGCGGCTCGCGCCTGTAATCCCAGCACTCTGGGAGGCTGAGGCAGGCAAATCACGAGGTTAGGAGTTTGAGACCAGCCTGACCCACATGATGAAACTCCGTCTCTACTAAAAATACAAAAAAAAAAAATAGCCGGGTGTGGTGACACAAGCCTGTAATCCCAGCTACTCTGGAGGCTGTGGCAGGAGAATCACTTGAACTCAGGAAGCGGAGGTTGTGGTAAGCAGAGATCACGCTAATGCACTCCAGCCTGGGCGACAGAGCAAGACTGTCTCAAAAAATAAAAAGAAAAAAGAAAAGAAACAGTCTGTCTGGGTCCTCTCCAGCCTTGTGTGACCTGGGGGTTCCTGTCACCTCTGATGGCTGAAACTATCTCTCTTCAGCTTCTCACACTCTTCCTGGGCACCCCCATGAGGGCAGAGTTCTGGTCTGTCTTGTTCTCCACTCTGTCTTGCATCTAAAACACTGACTGAAGAAGCTCAATAGATTTTTCAATCTTTTTTTTTTTTTTTTTTTTTTTTTTGAGACGGAGTTTCGCTCTTGATACCCAGGCTGGAGTGCAATGGCGCGATCTCGGCTCACCGCAACCTCCGCTTCCTGGGCTCAGGCAATTCTCCTGCCTCAGCCTCCCGAGTAGCTGGGATTACAGGCACGCGCCACCATGGCCAGCTAATTTTTTGTATTTTTAGTAGAGATGGAGTTTCACTATGTTGACCAGGATGGTCTCGATCTCTTGACCTTGTGATCCACCCGCCTCAGCCTCCCACAGTGCTGGGATTACAGGCTTGAGCCACTGTGCCCCGTCAATAGTTTGTTTTTTTTTTTAAAGACAGCCTCGCTCCGTTGCCCAGGCTGGAGTGCAGTGGCAGGATCTCAGCTCACTGCAACCTCTGCCTCCTGGGTTCAAGCAACTCTCAGCCTCAGCCTCCCAAGTAGCTGGGATTACAGGTGCATGCCACCACGCCTGGCTAACTTTTTGTATTTTTAGTATAGAGGGGGTTTCACCATGTTGTCCAGGCTGGTCTCAAATTCCTGACCCCAAGTAATCCACCTACCTCAGCCTCCCAAAGTGCTGGGATTACAGGTGTGGGCCACCACGCCCAGCCAAATTTAAAAGATTTGTATTGATTAAATGAGGGGTCGTGTGTGGGCCTGTCTATGGCCTTGCTATGGTTTGAATGATGGTATCACCTCCAAAATACATGTTTAACATCTCCGTTGCAGTGGTATTGGGAGGTGGGGCCTTTTGGGGTAAGTGATTGAGGGCTTTACCCTTATGAACCATGAGGGCTCTAACCTTGTGAATGAATTAGTGCTTTACAAAAGGGCTGGAAAGAATGAGCTTAGGTCGCTTATTGCCGGTCCAGCCCTCCTGCCACGTGAGGACATGGTGTGCAAGGTGCCATCTTGGAAGCAAAACAGCGGCCCTCCCCAGGCACTGAACTTGTTGGCACTTTGATCTTTGCATTCCCAGCTTAGAGATTGTTAGAAATAAATTTCTATTATTGATGTAGATTACCCAGTTTCAGGTATTTTATTATAGGAGCACAAACAGACTGAGACCAAAACTGGTACCAGGAGTGGGGTGTTTGTCTAACCAACACCTAACGATGTGAAACTTGGAAACTGGCCAATAGGTAGAGGCTGGGCTGTAAAGGGTTATTCTGGTGAAGGCTCAGAAGAAAAGGAAAGCTGCAGGGACAGCCTTAATGTTCTGAGAGATTACTTACGTGCTCATAATCAGAACGGTGGTGAAAATACGGATGGTAAAGGCAATTCCGATGAGGTCTTAAACAGAAATGAGAAATTTTTTATTGGAAACCAGAGAAAAGGTTATCCTTTTTACAAAAATGGCAAAGAACGTGGCCGAATTTTGTCCATGCTCTAATACTTTGTGGAAAGTAGAATTTAAGATTAAGAATTTAAGAAACTAGGATATTTGTTGGATGAAATCTCTGAGCAAAGTGTTCTGGGTACTACATGGTTTCTCTTAACTGCTGATAGTAAAATACAAGAAGAGAGGAATTAACGAAAGACAGAATTTATAATCAAAAGGGAGGCAGAATAAAGATTTGAAAAATTCTCAGGCTGGCCAGGTTGTAAAAGTGTGTTTAAGAGAAAATACCAAAGGTAATAAAAGAAGATTCGTATGAGGCTGAGCACAGTGGCTCATGACTATAATCTCAGCACTTTGGGAGGCCGAGGTGGGCGAATCACTTGAGCCCAGGAGTTCGAGACCAGTCTTGAAACTGGCAACATGACAAAACTCTGTCTCTACTAAAAATAGAAAAATTAGCAGGGTGGGGTGGCTCATGCCTGTAATCCCAGCTACTCGGGAGGCTGAGGCACCAACCGAGATCACACCACTGCACTCCAGCCTGGATGACAGAGACTCTGTCTCAAAAAAAAAAAAAAAAAAAAAATCCAGGTGTGGTGGTGCATGCCTACAGTGCCAGCTGCTCTGGAGGCTGAGCAGGGAGGATTGCTTGAGCCCAGGATTTTGAAACCAGCTTGGGCAACGTACCAAAAAATTTTTTAAAATGTAGTTGGGTATGGTGGCATCTTCTTGTGATTTCAGTCACTCGAGGCAGGAGGATTACTTGAGTCCAGGAGTTTGAGGCTGCAGTGAGCTGTGATAGCACCATTGCACTCCAGCCTGGGTGACAGAGCAGGAAAATGTCATGTCGTTTGTCCTGTTGGGTTTGGGATTCACTTAGGATCTATTATCCTTTCCTTCTTTCGTTGTTCTGTTTTTTTTTTTTTCAATCCTTTCCTTCCGAGGTGGATAATATTTAGATGAGACTTTGGACTTGGACTTTCAAGTTGATGCTAGAATCAGTGAAGGCTTCTCAGGGCTACTGGGATAACCCGAGTAGTCTGTTTCATTTTGTGACAGGGTCTCACTCTGTCGCCCAGGTTGGAGCCATCATGGCTCACGGCAGCCTCAACTTCCTGGGCTTAGGTGATCCTCCCACCTTGGTATCCCCAAGTGCTGGGATTGCAGGTGTGAGCCATCGTGCCCAGATGGAATCAACGTGTAGATGGGTTGTTGTTGTGTTTGTTTTGGGGACGAAGTTTTGCTCTTGCTGCCCAGGCTGGAGTGCAATGGCGCAATCTCGGCTCACTGCAAACTCTGCCTCCCAGGTTCCAAGCGAGTCTCCTGCCTCAGTCTCCTGAGTAGCTGGGATTACAGGCGCACACCATCACACCCGGCTAATATTTTGTATTTTTAGTAAAGATGGGGTCTCACCACGTTAGTCAGGCTGGTCTCAAACTCCTGACCTCCTGATCCACCTGCCTTGGTCTCCCAAAGTGCTGGGATTGCAGGCACAAGCCACCACGCCCTGCGGTATTTTGTCTTTTTTTTTTTTTGCTCACCTTCTACTGTCTTCATTGAGTTATATATTTTGTCTTTTAAAATATTATTTATTTTGTGTTTTTATTTTTATTTTTTTCAATATAATTTTTATTTTTTTATTTTTTTGAGATGGGCTCTCACTCTGTCGCCCAGGCTCGAGTGCAGTGCTATGATCTCAGCTCCTTGCAACCTCCCGCTCCCAGGTTCAAGGGACCCTCCCACCTCAGCCTCCCAAGTAGCTAGGACTACAAGCATGCACCACCACGCAGGGCTAATTTTTGTATTTCGGTAGAGACAGTTTTCGCCATGTTGCCCAGGCTGCTCTCAAACACCTGGGCTCAAGGGATCTGCCCACCTTGGCCTCCCAAAGTGCTGAGATTACAGGCATGAGCCACTGTGCCCAGCCTCAGGCATTTTGTTACAGCAGCACAAACAGCCTGAACCCAGAGCACTGGGGAGGCTCTTCCATGGCTCACCTGGGGCTTGTCCTGCAGAAGCTTTGGGCAAGTATACACGTCAGCGCCGGCCAGCGCTCAGAGAACCCTGAGGGTCCTACACAGTGGCCACCTGGGTAGGTGTCTTCCCTGCCTTCTTGTCTGCCCGGCAATGCTCTGTTCACCTCTGAGGGCTCAGCTCCCAGGTCACTGCCTCCAGGAAGGAGGCCCTGATCTCAGGCTGGTCGGTGCCTGTCTGAGCCTCCCAAGCCCACAGTGCTTTGAAACCATCTGCCTTCCCTACTGGAGCATGAGGTTCTCGCCAGCAGGGGCCCTGTCTGAGGGTTCTCAGAGTCCCTGCACTCAGCAGTCCGCCTGACCCAGAGTCTGAGGCTGCCAGGGCTTTGCTGAAGCAAGTGACTGAGGAGAGGAAGGCGAAGTGTCTGGGGGCTCGGGAGGGACACCCAGGGCTGGGCTCTGACTCTCCACTCCTGGTGTCCACTCAGGAGAAACAACCCAGAAGGCCGGGAGGGAGACTGCTGTCCAGAAGCTGTCTCCACCGCCGGCCGGCTCAGCTTCCTCCCCGGAACACCGTAGTAAGAGTCAGTGTTCTCCCCGTCTCTATTTAAAACATAAAAAAAAAAAACAAAAAACAAAAAACAAAAAAAAAAAACCACCACAAGACCAGAACGAGGTTTCTCTGTCAAGAGAACAGAGCCCCTCCTCCTCAGCCAGCCCGGACTCTGCCGCCCACACGGCTGGATTCCCTGGTGCCCAGGATCCCAGCCTGCCCCAAATATAGCAGAAATTTTGCCGCCTCTTCACTACAAGCCCTAGGACGGGGTGGGTCTGGGGGCAGGAGGCCCCTCCTTATTCTAGTTTGCCAAGAACTGAATAAGGAAAACCACCCAGCTGGTGGAGACTCACGCCTGTAATCCCAGCACTTTGGGAGGTCGAGGCAGGTGGATCACTTGAAGTGAGGAGTTAAAGACCAGCCTGACCAACATGGCAAAACCCCATCTCTGTTAAAATACACAAATTAGCCAGGTGTGCTGGCAGGCACCGGTAATCCCAGCTTCTCAAGAGTCTGAGGCAGGAGAATAGCTTGAACCCGGGATCTGAGCTGAGATCGTGCCACTGAACTCCAGCCTGGGTGACAGAGCAAGACTCTGTCTCAAAAAAAAGAAGAAAAAGAGACTGGTGCGGTGGCTCACGCCTGTAATCCCAGCACTTTAGGAGGCCAGGGTGGGTGGATCAGGAGGTCAGAAGTTCGATACCAGCCTAACCAACATGATGAAACCCACATCTCTACTAAAATTCCAAAAATTAGCTGGGCGTGGTGGTGCGTGCCTGTAATCCCAGCTACTCAGGAGGCTGAGGCAGGAGAATCACTTGAACCTGGGAGGCAGAGGTTGCAGTGAGCCCAGGTTGTGCTACTGCATTCCAGCCTGGGCAACAGAGCGAGACTCTGTCTTAAAAAAAGAAGAAAAAGAAGGAGGAGGAGGGGGAGGAGGGGGGGAGGAGGAGGGGGAGGAGGGGGGGAGGAGGAGGGGGAGGAGGGGAGGGAGGAGGAGGGGGAGGAGGGGGGGAGGAGGAGGGGGAGGAGGGGGGGAGGAGGAGGGGGAGGGGGGGAGGAGGAGGGGGAGGAGGGGGGGAGGAGGAGGGGGAGGAGGGGGGGAGGAGGAGGGGGAGGAGGGGGGGAGGAGGAGGGGGAGGAGGGGGAGGAGGAAGATCACTGAAAACATGCTTCTCCCTTCCTATCCTGAATGGTGCAGGCCCAGGGCCAGGGCTGGCTACATCACCACAAGAGGAAAGAAAAGCTGGGCATAGTGGCTCATGCCTGTAATGTCAACACTTTGGGAGGCTGAGGTGGGCAGATCACCAGGTCAGTAGCTTGAGACCAGCCTGGCTAACACAGTGTAACCCCGAATCTATTAAAAATACAAAAAAGGCCAGGAGCAGTGGCTCCCGCCTAGAATCCCAGTATTTTGGGAGGCTGAGGTGGGTGGATCACGAGGTCAAGAGTTCAAGACCAGCCTGACCAATAAGGTGAAACCCCGTCTTTACTAAAAACACAAAAATTAGCTGGGCGTGGTGGTGCGTGCCTATAGTCCCAGCTACTCGGGATGCTGAGGCAGGAGAATACTTTGAATCTGGGAGGCAGAGGTTGCAGTGAGCCAAGATCACGCCACTGCACTCCAGCCTGGGTGACAGAGCAAGCCTCCATCTCAAAAAAAAAAAAAAAAAAAAAAAAAGGCAGGTCAAACATGGCCTTGAAGGTACTGAAAAACAAAACTTTTTCCTTTCATCCTTGGGCTGACTCTCTCTTGACATCATGGTTTTGAAAATGTTTGCTATTTAATGTAGTTCTTCGTGAGGAAGCATTAAAATGCCCATTTATCTTTATACCGTTCAATGCTGGCTTTAAGTGTAGCTATAAGAGCATTTTACTCGTGAGCAGAATTGCCAAATCTATGCAATTCATATTGTGTCTCGCGTGCAAATAATGTATTTCATTCCTTTTTTTTTTTTTTTTTTTGAGATGGAGTCTGGCTCTGTCGCCCAGGCTCCCTCCGCCTCCCAGGTTCAAGTGATTCTCTGCCTCAGCCTCCCAAGTAGCTGGGATTACAGGCACCTGCCACCACGGTCGGCTAATTTTTTGTATTTTTAGTAGAGACGGGGTTTTGCTGTGTCCCAAACTCCTGACCTCAGGTGATCCATCCCCTCAGCCTCCCAAAGTGCTGAGATTACAGGTGTGAGCCACCGAGGCCGGCCTCACTCTTACTATTTTACAACACGGTGCAAAACGAACTCAACTGTTTTTATTTCACTTTTTTTTTTTTTTTTTTTCTTTTTTAGAGAGAGGGCTTTGCTCTATCTCCCAGACCGGAGCTCAGTGGTGCAATCACAACTCACTGCAGCCTCAACTTCCTGGGCTCAAGCAGATCCTCCCACCTCAGCCTCCATGCCCAGTTAATTTCTGCATGTTTTGTAGAGACAGGGTTTCACCATGTTGCCCAGGCTGGTCTTGAACTGCTGGGCTCAAGCAATCTGCCTGCCTTGGCCTCCCAAAGTGCTGGGGTTACAGGCATGAGCCACCGCGCCTGGCCAATTTCACGTCTTGATATGCAAACGTTTAACACTTCTCTATCTTTTGCCTGTGATGCAAAAGGAGGGAATGAAGGTAAAAGAACTGAGACCTGCCCCGTCTTTTCTTTCCTTCTGCGCCATCATTTTCTGTGTGTTTGGCTGATATGGAAGTAACCAGTAAGAAAGAACATGATGGGGTCCCGTGGCCCTTTGGGTTTCTGAGAGCACCACTGCTTTCTGTATTCCAAGCAAGTTCTGGTTTGTTTTATTTTCTTATTTTATTTTATTTTTTGAGACGGAGTTTCGCTCTTGTTGCCCAGGCTGGAGTGCAATGACACAATCTCGGCTCACCGCAACCTCCGCCTCCTGGGTTCAAGCGATTCTGCTGCCTCAGCCTCCTGAGTAGCTGGGATTACAGGCGTGTGCCACCATGCCTGGCTAATTTTTGGTATTTTTAGTAGAAACGGGGTTTCACCATGTTGGCCAGGCTGGTCTTGAACTCCTGACCTCAGGTCGTCCACCCGCCTCTGCCTTCCAAAGTGCTGGGATTATAGGCGTGAGCCACCGCACCTGCCCCAGTTTTATTTTTAGCGTGTTTTAAGACTGAGCCTCACTCTGTGGCCCAGGCTGGAATGCAGTGGCATGCTCTCAGCTCACTGTAACCTCCTCCTCCCAGGTTCAAGCAATTTTTGTGCCTCAGCTTCCTGAGTAGTTGGGATTACAGGTGTGCGCCACTGTGCCAGGATAATTTTTTTGTATTGAATAGAGACAGGGTTTTACCATGGTGGCCAGGCTGGTCTCCAGCTCCTGACCTCAGGTGATCTGCCTTCCTCAGCCACGGCGACTGGCCTGAGGGCCCTAACTTTCTGTTCAAGCCAGAGCTTGGCTGGGTGCAGTGGCTCACGCCTGTAATCCCAGCACTTTGGGAGGCCAAGGTATGAGGGTCACTTCAGGCCAGGAGTTTGAGACCAGCCTGGGCACCACAGAGAGACCTTGTCTCTACAAAAAATACAAAACATTAGCTGGGTGTGGCGGCATGTGCCTACAGTACCAGCTGCTCAGGAGGCTGAGATTCGAGGGTCACTTGACCCCAGGAGTCCGAGGCTGCAGTACTGCACTCCAGCCTGGCTGACAGAGCAAGACCCTATCTCAAAAAAAAAGGTCTTCAAGGTTCTCAGTGGCCTCTTTTTTTTTTTTTTTTTTTTGAGACAGAGTTTCGCTCTTGTTACCCAGGCCAGAGTGCAATGGCGCGATCTCGGCTCACCGCAACCTCCGCTTCCTGGGTTCAGGCAATTCTCCTGCCTCAGCCTCCTGAGTAGCTCGGATTACAGGCACGCACCACCATGCCCAGCTAATTTTTTGTATTTTTAGTGGAGATGGGGTTTCACCATGTTGACCAGGATGGTCTCGGTCTCTTGACCTCATGATCCACCTGCCTCGGCCTCCCAAAGTGCTGGGATTACAGGCTTGAGCCACCGCGCCCGGCCCTGTTGGTTTTTTTTGAGACAGTGTCTCATCCTGTAGTGCAGTGGCGTGACCTCAGCTCGCTGCAACCTCCACCTCCCGGGTTCAAGCAATTCCTGTGCCTCAGCCTCCCAAGTAGCTGGGATGCCATGCGTGCACCACCATGCCTGGCTAATTTTTGTATTTTTAGTAGAGACGGGGTTTCGTCATGTTGGCCAGGCTGGTCCTGAACTCCTGACCTCCAGTGATCCCCCACCTCGGCCTCCCAAGGTGCTGGGATTACAGGCATGAATGGCCTCTTGACAGAATGTGTTTACCTAATACCTATTTTGAGTCACAGGCTCAAGTTTCTGCGTGAGGAGCCCGTTTGCTGTCCTTCTCTTCTGCCTGGAAATGAACAGCCTGCTCCACTCCTGCTGTTTATAAACTGTGCCACCCCAGGTGGCCACCCCCCTCTCGGAGCCTCAGTTTCCCCAGAGCGCCAGCAGAGGTGACCGAGGGCTGCCTGATCCTCTTGTGAGCTCGCCGTCTGCCAGGCCACAGAAGCAGAGTCCTTTTCTCTCGTCCGCCCCTTTGCCACACTCGGGGACCTTTAGGGAACTGCGGGTGCTCACAGTCCCGTAGGTGGCCCTGGCTGGGGGCAGCCCGGCCCCTTTCCTGGCGTGGGGGGATGGCGTTAATCCCAAAGTGCAATTTCTCTCCCACCCAGTTGGAGTTTCCGCTGACACAGCCGTGTTTTCAGCACCGGCATTGTGCTTTTCTATTTAGGTCAGGCCTATTTTAATGCCACTGGGGACTCGTGCCGGGCTGAGAGCGCCTTCCAGGCTTGACACACAGGAGGGCTGGGTCGGTCCCGCCCAGGTGGGCTGCTGAGGGTTTGGAGAGGTTGGAGGGATGAGGGTGGAGGGAGGCAGGAAGTGGCAGGTGGCCTTGACCCCCAAATCCTGGCCCGTCTGGGGCCCCTACGCCCCGTCCCTTTCTTTTTTTCTTTTATTTTGAGACACAGTTTCGCTCTGTCCCCCAGGCTGGAGTACAGTGGTACGATCTCGGCTCACTGCAACCTCCGCCTCCTGGGTTCAAGCGATTCTCCTGCCTCAGCCTCCCGAGTACCTGGGATTACAGGCGCCCGCCACCACGCCTGGCTAATTTTTGTATTTTTTGTAGAGACGGGGTTGCACCACGTTGGTCAGGCTGGTCTTGAACTCCTGACCTCAGGTGATTCACCCGCCTCGGCTTCCCTAAGTGCTGGGATTTCAGGCGTGAGCCACCATGCCTGGCCACACCCCTCCCTTTCTGGCAAGGATCCCCACGCCCACATACACACACTTAGTCTGGTGAGGAGGAGAGAGAGGCCTGCACTGGGCCTCAGAGGACATGGTCGACATTCCTCCAATGTGGGGTATGATTTTGGCAAGCGATGCCCTCTCCTGCCTCAGTTTCCCCATTTGTCCATGGAAGGGTTCCTTTGATGAGGCAGCCCAGCTCCTCTGGGACCTTGAGAGCACAGACTGACAGACACGGTGACTCACACCTGTAATTCCAGCGCTTTGGGAGGCTGAGGTGGGAGGATCACTTGGGGCCAGGAGTTTGAGACCAGCCTGGGCAACATAGCAAGATCCCCATCTCCGGCCGGGCGCGGTGGCTCAAGCCTGTAATCCCAGCACTTTGGGAGGCCGAGGCGGGTGGATCACGAGGTCAAGAGATCGAGACCATCCTGGTCAACATGGTGAAACCCCGTCTCTACCAAAAATACAAAACATTAGCTGGGCATGGTGGCGCGTGCCTGTAATCCCAGCTACTCAGGAGGCTGAGGCAGGAGAATTGCCTGAACCCAGGAAGCGGAGGTTGCGGTGAGCCGAGATCGCGCCATTGCACTCCAGCCTGGGTAACAAGAGCGAAACTCCCTCTCATAAAAAAAAAAAAAAAAAAAAGATCCCCATCTCTACTAAAAAATGAGCTGGGCATGATGGCATGTCCTTGTAGTCCCAGATACTCAGGAGGCGGAGACAGAAGAATCGCTTGAGCCCAGGAGTTCGAGGCTGCAGTGAGCTGTGGTCACGCCACTGCACTCCAGCGTGGGTGTCAGAGCAAGATCCTGTCCTAAAAATAAATAAATAAAAATAACAAAAATTAAAAAGAGCCCAGGCTGGTATCCCAGCACTGCCCCCTGCCAGCTGTGTGACCCCATCAAATTACAAAACCTCTCTGTGCCCGAATGTCCTTAGCTGCAAAGAGGGGGTAAAAATAGAACCTGTTTGTCAAGGCTTTTGGGAGTGAGATGACATCAGGCGTGTAGCCGTGGCATGTGGCTCCCTGCCTGGAACTCGGGAAGCGCTGGGCGGGAGGCGTCTAGTAGCGTCGATGTTATTTTCATCACGATTTGTCCTCCCAAGGTGCCCCACGTCTGCCCAGCCCGTGCTCAGCCCAGGGCCCCGAGCCGAGGACCCCGGGTGTTCATTGATATTCTGGCCACCAGGATCCTTACCGGGCCTGAGTAAACCTAACCCAAGCCTATCTCCAGATCTGGTAATTAATACCCTTGGCGGTTTTTATTGGAATGAAGCAGGATCCGTGCATGACTTGCTTTTTAATGAATAACCAGCCTCCCTCCACATGCCCCTCCCATCCCCCAAGCGCCCTTGAGGACAGGATGAGGTTGGGGTGTGGGGGGAGGCCCAAGTCACCAGGGCCCGGTTCAGCTGTCTCTGAAGGGAAGGTGCAGGGCAGGGCACAAGGACGCAGCCCTGGGATCATCAGGATGGAGGAGCTGGCTGGCGGCTGGGCCAGGCCCAGGCGATGTCCTGGACACCGCTTCTGATCGCAGGGAACATGGAGTCTAAGACATCCAAACCCATGGACACCTCAATCCCAAGAGCATGTACTACAGGAGAAGCCTCTGGAAGGTGCTGGAGAAAGGCCAGGCATGGTGATTCACATCTATAATCCCCACACTTTGGGAGGCCAAGGTGGGCAGATCACTTGAGGCTGGGAGTTCAAGACCAGAACTGGCCAACCTGGTGAAGCCCGGTCTCTTCTACTGAAAATACCAAAAAAAAAAAAAAAAAAAAAAAAAAAATTAGCCAGGCGTAGGGGTGCATGCATATGATCCCAGCTACTCCGGAGGCTGAGGCAGGAGAATCCAGGAGGCGGAAATTGCAGTGAGCCAAGATATCACCACTGTACTGCAGTCTAGGTGACAGAGCGAGACTCCATCTCAAAAAAAAAAAAAAAAAAAAAAAAAAAAAAAAAAAACAACTTAGCCAGGTATAGTGGTGTACACCTGTAATCCCAGCCTCTTGGGAGGCTGAGGTAGGAGAATCGCTTGAACCCGGGAGGCAGAGGTTGCCGTGAGCTGAGATCCCTGTACTCCAGAACTGGGTGACAGAGCAAGACTGTGTCCCAAAAACAACAGCCAAAAAAGGCCAGGTGCAGTGGCTCACGCCTGTAATCCCAACATGGTGGGGTGCTGAGGCAGGCAGATCATGCAGTCAGGAGTTTGAGATCAGCCTGGCCAATATCATGAAACCCGTCTCTACTAAAAAGTACAAAAATTGGCCAGGCACAGTGGCTCACACCTATAATCCCAGGAGTTTGGGAGGCCAAGATGGGCGGATCACCTGAGGTCGGGAGTTCGAGACCAACATGGAAAAAAACCATCTCTATTAAAAAAAAAAAATATATATATATATATATATATATATACCAAAAAAAAAAAAAAATTAGCCGGGTGTGGTGGCCCACACCTGCAGTCCCAGCTACTTGGAAGGCTGAGGTAAGAAAATCACTTGAACCTGGGAGGCGGAGATTGCAGTGAGCCAAGACCACCCACTGCACGTCAGCCTGGGTGACAGAATGACCATGTCAAAAAAAACGAAAAAACAAAAAAACAGTAAAGCCAGAAGCAACCAGCGTGGCCTGGAGGCACCAGAAAGTGCCTTTGAACCAGGGCCTGAGAGACGATGTCACTGTCATGGTGACAAAGGGGAGCTGCTGTTCCAGGCAGGCAGCAGGAATGGCCTGTGCTAAGGCTCAGAGTCAGGGCGAGGCCAGGGGATCGGAAGGGAAGTGCTGGCAGATGGAGCTCCTGGTGGGGCTGAGATGTGTGGGGAGACAGGCTAAGAGACCAGGCAGGACGGGCCTGAGGGCAGGACTGAGAGCCTGGCTTTATCCTGAGGGCAATGGGGAGCCTTAGCAGCTTATATACAGAGGACTGACAGAGTCAGGTCTGACTGAAAAAACAATTTTTTAAAATATTTTCATATGAGACAGGGTCTTGCTCTGTCACCCAGGCTGGAGTGCAGTGGTGTCATCTCAACTCACTGAAGCCTCAGCCTCCTGGGCTCAGGTGATCCTCTGGCCTCAGACTCTCGAGGAGCTGAGAATACACATACTGACTATCACACCCGGCTAATTTTCATATTTTATTTTGCAGAGATGGGGTCTCTGTTGCTCAGGCTGGTCTTGAATTCCTGGTCTCAAGCGGTCCTCCCAGAGTGCTGGGATGACAGGTATCAGCTCCCGATCTGATCTTTCTATTTGTTGCTTGGGTGCCCAGCGTGAGCCAGGGCTGTACTGCAGGAACCAGGGGCACAGGGCGGCCGGGGGCGCTGCAGGCTGCCAGAGCCAGGGTCCACGCTCAGCCTCCGAGGCCTGACACGACCCTCCCGGGCCCCATGGACCCGGACCTCTTAGGACACAGCGCCTGGCATCCTCCCTCTAATCCCAAACTGAGCTCCTTCCTCTTGATATATATATTTGAGACAGAGTCTCGCTCTGTGGCCCAGGCTGGAGTGGAGTGGCACAATCTCGGCACAATTCACCCTGTTGCCCAGGCTGGTCTCAGACTCCCGGGTTCCAGCGATTCACCCACCTTGGCCCCCCAGAGTGCTGGGATTACAGGCGAGAGCCACCACACCAGTCCCGCCTTGCTATTTTTAATGCAGCCACCTTGTTGAGATTCAAATGAGCATTTCCAATCTGGGCCCCTTCGCATAATTTACCTCAATGAAATGTTAAATCCCAGGTGCCATAGAAGACAGCAACTCTCCCCTCCCCAAGTTGGGACCCCGGTCCCCCACTTCACCACCCCGCCCCTGCGCCTCCCGCCACCAACTCTGGGAGGAACCCAGCTTCCCAGGAGACGCGCGCACTCCCTTCGTCCCAAAGGCCCAGCCACAGGTACTGCTTGTGGAGCCTGATTGAGCCCAGGAGAATCGCTTGAACCTGGGAGGCGGAGGTTGCAGTGAGCTGAGATCTTGCCATTGCACTCCAGCTTGAGCAAAAGAGTGAGACTGTCTCAAAAAAAACAAAAAAAACAGCAAAGCCAGAAGCAACCAGCATGGCTGGGAGACACCAGAAAATGCCTTTGAGCCGGGGCTTGAAAGATGCTGGGGCCGGGCACGGTGTCTCAAGCCTGTAATCCCAGCACTTTGGGAGGCTGAGGGGGGTGGATCACAAGGTCGAGAGATCGAGACCAACCTGGTCAACATGGTGAAACCCCGTCTCTACTAAAAATACAAAAAATTAGCTGGGCATGGTGGCGCGTGCCTGTAATCCCAGCTACTCAGGAGGCTGAGGCAGGAGAATTGCCTGAACCCAGGAGGCGGAGGTTGCGGTGAGCCGAGATCGCGCCATTGCACTCCAGCCTGGGTAACAAGAGCGAAACTCCGTCTCAAAAAAAAAAAAAAAAAGAAAGAAAGAAAGAAAGAAAGAAAGATGCTGTAGCCGTCCCCGTGATCTCTGCCTCTCTGGGCCTCTGTTCCCTGATCAGTGAATTAGGGGGGCTGGATGGTGTGATCGCTGCTCACCTCTGACTCAGAAACGACACACCATCTCCCTAGCCTCGCAACAAATGTGTAAGTTTAAGGTGCACGTGGAGCCCGTTTAACAGATACGGACACGGAGACAGCCGGGCGCGGTGGCTCACGCCTGTAATCTCAGCACTTTGGGAGGCCGAGGCGGGAGGGTCACGAGGTGAAGAAATCAAGACCAGCCTGGCCAACATGGTGAAACTCCGTCTCTACTGCAAATACGAAAATTAGCCAGGTGTGGTGGTGCTTGCTTGTAGTCCCAGCTACTCGGGAGGCTAGGGAGGGAGAATCCCTTGAACCAGGAGGTGGAGGTTGCAGTGAGCTGAGATTGTGCCACTGCACTCCAGCCTGGCGACAGAGTGAGACTCCATCTCACAAAAAAAAAAAAAAAAAAAAAAAAAAAAAAAAAAAAAAAAAAAAATTACAGTAATTTTTTTTCAAAAAATAAATAGTAAGACTGGGGTCTCACTATGTCTCGCAGGCTAGCTTTGAACTCCTGGGCTCAAATGACCCTCCCTCTCTCAGAGGGAGTCTGGCTGAATGCCAGGGGGATACCCTCAACCACTGTGGGGTGGGAGCTGACAACCACATACACCCCTACAAGCCTGAGGCATCCCGTCCCCAGCCTCATGGAGGGTTCCCAGCAAGACCAAGCCCCAGCTGCCCCCAAAGGTCACCTGCTCATAAACACACTCTTTTTATTTATTTATTTTGAGACAGAGTTTTGCCCTGTTGCCCAGGCTGAAGTGCAGTGGCACGTCTTCGGCTCACAGCAGCCTCTGTCTCCTGGGTTCAAGCGATTCTCCTGCCTCAGCCTCCTGAGTAGCTGGAATTACAGGCATTCGCCACCTCACCCGGCTAAATTTTTTTGTATTTTTAGTAGAGATGGGGTTTCGCCATGTTGGCCAGGATGGTCTCAAGATGCTGCTGACCTAAGATGACCTGCCCACCTCGGCCTCCCAATGTGCTGGGATTACAGGCATGAGCCACTGCCTGTAAATTAAATTAAAATTTTAATGTTTAAATTGTATTTATTACTATTACTATTTTTTGAGACAGGGTCTCACTGTGCCACCCAGGCTGGAGGGCAGTGGTGCAGTCACAGCTCACTGCAGCCTCAACCTCCTGGGCTCAGGTGATCCTCCTACCTCAGCCTCCTGAGTGGCTGGGACCACAGGCATGAGCCACCACTCCCAGGAAAGTTTTAAAATTTTTAATAGAGATGGGTTCTCACTGTGTTGCCTCGGCTGGTCTTGAACTTCTGAGCTCAAGTGATTCCCCCGCCTCGGCCTCCCAAAGTCCTGGGATGACAGGTGTGAACCGCTGTGCTCAGTCACAAATGCCCCCGTTAGCGGCTTCCCTGTCCCACCCCTCACAGGTATCCAGGATCACCTTCCAAACCGCTGCACCCACATTCGCTGGCTCTGCTTTTGGGGAATCCAAACCAAGACAGCGGAATTTCCTATTTCTCTGAGAACAGGGTTCTGGAGAGGTGGATTTGTCACACTTCACCGTGGCATGTCGCACTTCTCCTTGAAGAGGGAGCCGAGCAGCCGCTCCGAGCCCTTCTCTCCCTTAGCTCTGCCCTTTCTTCTCCAAAGCATGCCCTCAGCCGGGCGCAGTGGCTCATGCCTCTAATCCGGGCGTCCCCAAACTACGGCCCGCGGGCCACATGCGGCCCCCTGAGGCCATTTATCCGGCCCCCCGCCGCACTTCGGGAAGGGGCACCTCTTTCATTGGTGGTCAGTGAGAGGAGCACAGTATGTGGCGGCCCTCCAACGGTCTGAGGGACAGTGAACTGGCCCCCTGTGTAGAAAGTTTGGGGATGCCTGCTAATCCCAGCTTCCAGGGAGGCCGAGGTGGGGCCCGGCATTTGAGACCAGCCTGGACAACAGAACGAGGCCCTATCTCTACAGAAAGTTAAAAACTTACAAAGTTGGGCGTGGTGGCTCACGCCTGTAATCCAGCACTTTGGGAGGCCGAGGCGGGTGGATCACGAGGTTAAGAGATCCAGACCATCCTTGCCAACATGGTGAAACCCCGTCTCTACTAAAAATACAAAAATTAGGGGGGTTTAGCAGCACACGCCTGTAGTCCCAGCTACTTGCGGGGCTGAGGCAGGAGAATCGCTTGAATCCAGGAGGCGGAGGTTGCAGTGAGCCGAGATCGCGCCACTGCACTCCAGCCTGGGCAAAAGTGAGACTCCATCTCAAAAAAAAAAAAAAAATCACATATAAAATAAAAATAAAATGAAATAATTATATCTATTTATATCTATAATTTTATATATTTATATATATTTAATATTTTAAAAAATATTTATTTTTTGGTAGAGGCTGGGGTCTCGGTATGTCTCCCAGGCTGGCTTTGAACTCCTGGGCTCAAATGATCCTCCCACCTCGGCCTCCCAAAGTGCTGGGATTACAGGCATAAGCCACTGCACGTGGCCAAAAAATTTAAAAATCAGCTGTGGGTGGTGGTGCGTGCCTATAGTCCCAACTACTCGAGAGGCTGAGGCAGGAGAGAGCCGAGATCGCACCATTGCACTCCAGCCTGGGTGACAGAGCAGGACTCTATCTCAAAATAAAGAAGGAAAAAGAAAAAGGAGAGAAAAAATAAAGAAAAAGAAGGAAGAAGGAAGGAAGAGAGGGAGGGAGGGAGGGAGAGAGGGAGGGAGGGAAGGGGAAAGAGAGAGAAAAAGAAAGAAGGGAGGGAGGGAGGGAGGGAGAAAGGAAGGAAGGAAGCAGTATCAGTTAACAGAGTTACTCAACAAAATTAACTACGTAAATGAAGAAAACAATAGCCGAAGCTTGAAGACTTCAGATCAAGATGGTCTTAAGAAACTCAAATTACACACATTAAAAAAAAAAACCAAAATGAGGACAGTGAGGTGACTTGGGAAGGGAACAGAAAGAGGACAGTTTGTCAGGATGTGAGTGCGCCTTGGCGGCGTGTGCGCTCTGGGACGGTGGTTAAGGAGGATATGGGGGTGGCAGGGGTGGCACATGTGGGCAATCCCAGCACAGTGGAGGCGGAGGCAGGCCAATTGTTTGAGCCCAAGAGTTCGAGACCAGCCTGGGCAACAGGGCGAAACCCTGTCTCTCTAAAAATACAATTAGCTGGGCACGGTGGTGCACACCTGTAGTCCCAGCTACTCGGGAGGCTGAGGAGGGAGGATGGCTTGAGCCCGGAGGTGAAGGCTGCCGTGAGCTGATTGCACCACTGCACTCCAGCCTGGGCAGCAGAATGAGACCCTGTCACGCACACGCAGGGAAAAAAAGACACAACGTTTCAGTTAGGAGGAGTAAGTCCAAGAGATAAATGTACAACACAAGTCCAAGAGATAAATGTACAACACGGTGGCTGTCCTTGATAGCAACGTGTTCTAAACTCGTACAGCACCAGCAGAGTGGATTTGAAGCGTTCTCAGCACACTCCCCACAAAAAGATAAATGAGGTAATGCATATGCTAATTAGCGTGCTGCAGCCTGTCCACACTTTGTACGTACTTCGAAACATCACGTTGCATACCATAAATAGATACAATTTTTGTCAATCTAAACAAAGAGGTTAGCTCTACGGTGCACAGCGCTCCCCTCTAGAGAGACAGGTGTGAAACAAGTCCCCAGTGGGCGCGACTCTGCAGGCTGTGGAGGACAATTGGGTGTGTGTGCAGTGTGTGTGTGCACAGGTGTGGATGTATAGGCATGTATCTGTGTGTATGCATGTGTGTCTATGTGTGTCTATATATGTATGTGTGTGTATACATATGTGTGCATGCGTATTGTTTCTGTGTATATAGGTGTATGTGTCTACATCTCTTTGTACGTAACTTGTGTGTACGTGTGTGTCTCTGTGTTTGCATCTGCATGTTTGCATGTGTATATATTTGTGTGTGTCTGTGTACATGTGTCTGTATTGTTTGCATATGTGTCTATGTGTTTGTGTGTATATGCGTATTTTGTGTGTATGTGTGTACATATGTTGGGTGTGTTCGTGTCTATGTGTGTTTGTGTATGTGCATGTATTTGTGTGTGTGCACGTGTCTGTACTGTTTGTGTATGTGTTTATGTGTATGTGTGTATGTTGTGTATGTGTTTGTATGTATGTGTATATGTGTGTATGTGTTGTGTTTCTGTATGTGTATGTGTGTGTAATACATGCAGATGTATGTACATGTGTACATGTGCATATATGTACAAGTATGTGTGTGTAGTTTTGTGTGTCTGTGTACATGTCTGTAGTGCTTCTGCATGTGTATGTATTTGTGTGTCTGTGTACATGTCTGTAGTGTGTATATGTCTATGTTTGTGTGTATAGTGTCTGTGTATAACACCTGCATATGTATGTATGTATATGTGTGTGTACACGTGTCTGTAGTTTGTGTATGTTTGTGTGTATATGTGTATGTATGTATGTGTGTGTACACGTGTGTGTATATATTATGTGTACGTCTCTGTGTATGTGTATATGTGTGTCTGTGTATGTATGTGTCTGTATGTGTGTATGTGTGTATATGTGGATGTGTGGATGTGTCTCTATGTGTGTTTCTGTGTGTGTATGTGTGTATCTGTGTCTGTGTGTCTCTGTATAGGTGTGTACACGTGTCTCTGTGTGTGTCTCTGTGTATGTGTGTATGTGTCTCTATGTATGTCTGTGTGTGTACATGTGTCTGTGTACATGTGTCTCTATGTATGTGTGTCTGTGCATGTGTGTGTGCCTCTGTGTATGTGTGTACATGTGTCTCTGTGTATGTGTGTCGCTGTGTGTGTGTGTGTGTGCGTGCATACGTGTGGTCACTTGGAAAGGCCTGAGGGTGTGGGGTTGGAGGCAGGATCGGAGGCCTGAGCTGGGGACAAGAGACAGAGCCCAGAGTACGATAAACATGAGCCGTGAAGGAGCTCCTGGTGAACTCCAGGCTCAGGGCTGCTGGAAACTGAGGCACGGCTGTGCGTGGGGCCAGCCAGAAGGGGCAGCTGTGGCATCGGGAGAGGGCGGCCGCAAGGGGGTCTAGATGGGGCTGGAGTTGCTCTGAAGGCAGCAAGTCCTTCCCTCTGCTGGTAGCTCCAGAGAAAGGGCCCACAGCCTTGCCCAAGGTTCCAGAGAAGCTTCTCGAACTAAGCGTCCTTGTTATTCGTCCTATACGCTGTTCCTCCTGAGTCTACACTGGACCCCACCTTCAGTCCCAGACACTCCCCAGCCTCTCTTGGGCAGTGGGAGCGGGCCCAGGGTGAGTGCCCAGCTGAGATCGGCCAGGGGGACGGGATGGGGAAGGTTGAGGACAGAGAGGGCAGGCCGGGGCAGCTCTGCGGAGGGAGCCCAGCCTGCGGGCAGGGGAGGCAGCGCTGTGTGCGAGGAGGGAGGCCGGCGTGGTCCGGGAGAGGGAGTCAGTGTCCACGTCCTGGCCGGCCACGTCCCACGGATGCAAGTGTGGACACACACGGTTACTCACAGAGAGGCCTGAACCAAGCCTGGGAGGCCACGGGGACAGGGAGCTGTGGGGCCAGGAGGCGGGACACCTGGGTCCCCGTTCTTGCTCCCGTGTGCAAACCTGGCCTGTGTCTCCCTCTGCAGCTCTAAGGCCCAGCTTGGACCGGAGGGTGCAATGGACAAGCTGCTGTGAGAGGGCCGAGGGTGACACCTGGTGGTGGATGGGAGGCATCGCAGGCGAGACTTGGCTGCTGGGTGTCTAGCCGCCCTGGGGTGCGCGGTATCACCCCCTCTCCAGCCTCTCCTCCCGTTCTTCACCCCAGGGCCCCAGAAAAGGAGAAGGCCAATGTCCCCCCATCGGACCTGGAGAGTTTGATCAGTGTCTCCCCAGCAGACAGAGCAAAGAGAAGAAGTGGGGCAAGAGAAGTCCCCGTTTTGATTTTTTTGAGACGGAGTCTCGCCCTGTCACCAGGCTGGAGTGCAGTGGTGCGATCTCGGCTCACTTCAGCCTTCGCCTCCTGGGCTCAAGCCATTCTCCTGCCACAGCCTCCCGAGTAGTTGGGACTGCAAGCGCCTGCCACCACCTGACTAATTTTTGTATTTTTAGTGGAGACAGGTTTTTTTACCCTGTTGGCCAAGCTGGTCTTGAACTCCTGACCTCAGGTCATCCACCTGCCCCGGTCTCCCAAAGTTAGCTTGGCATGGTGGCAGACACCTAGAATCTCAGCTACTCAGGAGGCTGAGACAGGAGAATCGCTTGAACCTGGGAGACTGAGGTTACGGTGAGCCGAGTTCACACCACTGTACTCCAGCTTGGGCAACAGGAGCAAAACTCTGTCTATCGTCTATCTATCTATCTAATTATTATTATTATTTTTGTAGAGGTGGGAATCTCACTATGTTGCCCAGGCTGGTCTCGAACTCCTGGCCTCATTCGATCTTCCCGCCTCGGCCTCCCAAAGTGCTAGGCTGACAGGCATGAGCCACCACACCTGGCTGGCGCTGCCTCTTGATCACAAATCCATGGCCCTGTGAGTCGTAAGGCAGTAGTGGGCATTTCCCCTACATCAGTGGGTATCAAAGGAGGCCCCAGCTGCTGGCAATGAGAAAAAATTAGTGAGGAGGATTGCTTTAGAGCAGGCGTCCCCAGACTTGTTACACAGGGGGCCAGTTCACTGTCCCTCAGACCGTTGCAGGGCCGCCACATACTGTGCTCCTCTCACTGACCACCAATGAAAGAGGTGCCCCTTCCTGAAGTGCGGCGGGGGGCCGGATAAATGGCCTCAGGGGGCCGCATGAGGGCTGTAGTTTGGGGACGCCTGCAGACGTTGCCAAATGTCCTCTAGAGGGCAAGAGAACCCCCGGTTGAGAATTACAGACTGGGACAGAGCAGCGTGGTGAACCCCACCTTCCAGGTGAGGGTGGGGTTGCTAGCTCCCAGCTGAAGCCTCATAGGCGGGGTGGGCTGTAGAAAGACCCCGTGGAGAGCTTGCTACCCCTCCCTGGTGGTGGGCGAGTGCCTAAGATTTTAGGTCCTGAATTGAGGCTGTGTTGCAATTCATTTTCTTTCTTTCTTTTCTTTTTCTTTCTTTCCTTTCTTTCTCTCTCTCTCTTTTTTTTTTCTTTGTTAAGAGGGTCTTGCTCTGTTGCTCAGGCTGGGGTGCAACGGGGTGGTTATAACTCACTGCAGCTGGCCAGGCACCGTGGCTCATGCCTGTAATCCCAGCACTTTGGGAGGCCGAGACGGGAAGATCACCTGAGGTCAGGAGTTCGAGACCAGCTTGGCCAACATGATGAAATGCTGTTTCTACTAAAAATACAAAAATTAGCTGGGCATGGTGGCTTGTGCCTGTAATCCCAGCTACCCAGGAGGCTGAGGCAGGAGAATCGCTGGAATCCGGGAGGCAGAGGCTGCAGAGAGCCAAGATCACGCCACTGCACTCCAGCTTGGGCAACAAGAGCAAGAATCTGTCTCAAAAACAAAAACAAAACAAAAAACCTCACTGCAGCTTTGAACTCCTGGCCTCAAGTGATCCTCCTGTCTCAGCTTCCCTAGAATCTGGGACCACAGGCATGCAGCACCATGCCCAGCTAACTTTTGTCTTTCTTTTTTTTGTTGTTTTGTTTTGTTTTAGATTTTAGGGACTGGCTATGCTGCCCAGGCTGGTCTCGAACTCCTGGCCTCAAGCGATCCCTCCACCTCTGCCTCCCAGAGTGCTGGGATTACAGGCACGAGCCATCGCATCTAGCCTCGCCTACTTTTTGAGAGCCTGGTGAAGTGGAAGGAAGGGCCTGTCCAAGCCTTTCTCCAGAAACAGGGGCAGGACAAACCCGACTTGCAGAGGTTTAAGGACAAATTGGGAGAGAAAAAGGGAGTTGCTGTTCAGATTCTGCCCCACGAATCCTGCTTGGATCTTTGTCTTTGGCATTCTGCCAAATATATTTCATATAATGCACCTATGTGTAGATTGCTTTTTATTTTCATTTATTTCTTTCTTTATTTTTGAGACAGAGTCTAGCTCTGTCACCCAGGTTGGAGTGCCATGGCACGATCTCGGCTCACTGCGACCTCTGCCTCCCGGGTTCAAGCAATTCTCCTGCCTCAACTTCCTGAGTAGCTGGGATTACAGGCATGCACCCCCACACCCGGCTAATTTTTGTATTTTTAGCAGAGACCGGGCTTCATCATGTTGATCAGGCTGGTCTCGAACTCCTGACCTCAAGTGATCCGCCCACCTCGGCCTCCCAAAGTGCTGGGATTACAGGTGTGAACCACCACACCTAGCCTGGATTTCTTTCTATTTATAATGTTTGGAGTTCTTTGTACTTCGCATTCACATCTTTCATTAATTCTGGAAGTTTCTCAGCTGTTTCCTCTTGAAATAATGCTTTTCTCCAATTCTGTCTACTTTCTTTGCAACCCGATTAGATATATGCTAGACTTCTTATTTTCTTTGTGTCTTATTTATTCAACAAAAATCTGTTGAGCATGATTCTAGGCACAAGTCTAGGCGTTTGGAATACATAAGCTCCCTGTGGGGCTTACATTCTAGAGTCTTTTGTTTTTAATATTTTTATTTAGAGACAGGGCTTCACCCTGTTGCCCAGGCTGGAGTGAGGTGGCATGATCACAGCTCACTGCAGCCTCCATTTCCTGGGCTCAAAAGATCCTCCTACCTCAGCTTCCAGAGTAGCTGGGACTGTAGGCATCTGCCACCATGCCTGGCTAATTCAAAACAAAAATTTGTTTATAGAGATGGGATCTTGCTATGGTGCCCAGGCTGGTCTGTAACTCCTGTGCTCAGGTGGTCCTCCCATCTCAGCTTCCCAAAGTGCTGGGATCACGGGCATGAGCCACTGCGCCCAGCCATCATGTCACTTTTTTGCATAGCTCACACTAAATAAAGATGATCCCCACACCTGGGTTTCTTCCATACATAATGCTTACAATTTTCAAATGTCTGAGATGCCACATCTTCTAGATTTTCCTGGGAAAGTATTTTCTTTTTTCAAAAAAGATGTTTTTATAGAGATAAAGTTTTGTTCCGCCACCTAGGCTGGCGTGCAGTAACACGATCATAACTCACTGTAGCCTCCAATTCCTGGGCTCAAGTGATCCTCCTGCCTCAGCCTCTCTAGTAGCAGGGACTACAGGTGCACACCACCGTCCCCAGCTCATTGTTTTTTTGTAGAGATAGGATCTCATCAGGTTTCACAGGCTGGCCTCAAACTCCTGGGCTCAAGTGATCTTCCCACTTTGACCTCTCAAAGTGCTGAGATTACAGGCGTGAGTCACCACACCCAACCTCTGGGACAATATTTCATAAGAGGCTGCTTTATCTGGGTATTTTTCACTGTGGAATCTCAAGCAGGGTCTGGGCCATCTTTTCATTTTCTTTTTCTTTTTTTTCGAGACACAGTTTCACTCTGTCACCCAGGCCAGGGTACAGTGGCTAGATCTTAGCTCACTGCAACCTCGCCTCTCGGGTTCAAGCAATTCTCGTACCTCAGCCTCTCGAGTAGCTGGGACTACAGAGGTGCACCACTGCGCCCAGCTAATGTTTGTGTTTTGAGAGGGAGTTTCACTATGTTGGCCGGGCTGATCTCAAACTCCTGACCTCAAATGATCTGCCTGCCTCAGCCTCCCAAAGTGCTGGGATCACGGGCATGAGCTGTCCCGCCTGGCTAGTCTTACCATTTTCTTCTGCCTCAGATGTCAGCATTACGGTGAAGGCGAGGGATAAGAGCAGATAGGAGCACTCTGCAAGGCTTCTCTCATCCCTTCATTAACACCCTACTGCACAGTGAAACTGCGGGTGAGAAAACAAAACAGATTGGAGCCCGGCCCCAATCCAGGCTGATCTTGCTGAACCACAGACCCAGCTAGCTGCTGCCTGCCCCCAGATCCGCATTCAATCCCCTACTATTTTTTTTTTTTAACAGTTTCACTTTTTTTTTTTTTTTTTTTTTTTTGAGACAGAGTCTCACTCTGTCACTCAGGCTGAAGTGCAGTGGCCTGACTTTGGCTCAATGCAACCTCCACCCCTGGGTTCGAGCGATTCTCGTGCCTCAGCCTCCAGAGCAGCTGGGATTACAGTTGCCTACCACCACGCCCAGCTAATTTTTTTGTATGTTTAGTAAAGACGGGGTTTTGCCATGTTGGCCAGGCTGGTCTCGAACTCCTGACCTCAAGTGATTCACCCACCTTGGCCACCCAAAGTGCTAGAATTACAAGCATGAGCCACCGTGCCCAGCCTCCCCGTACAACTTTTATTTATTTATTTATTTATTTATTTATTTATTTATTTATTTATTGAGACGGAGTTTCACTCTTGTTACCCAGGCTGGAGTGCAATGGTGCGATCTCGGCTCACTGCAACCTCCGCCTCCTGGGTTCAGGCAATTCTCCTGCCTCAGCCTCCTGAGTAGCTGGGATTACAGGCACGCGCCACCATGCCCAGCTAATTTTTTGTATTTTTAGTAGAGACGGGGTTTCACCATGTTGACCAGGATGGTCTCGATCTCTTGACCTCGTGATCCGTCCGCCTCGGCCTCCCAAAGTGCTGGGATTACAGGCTTGAGCCACCGCGCCCGGCCCTCTGTACAACTTTTAAATCAAGTGACATCAAACGGAGTCATTCGCCCCCTGCCTGCCCCCCACCACCCTTCAGTCTAACGCAGCCGCTCCAACGGTTCTTGGTGGGTTTTTCCTACTTTATTCGGTTAACATGATAAATTGCACCAATCAAAGTTTTTCCCTGAAATTGTTTGAACCATTAAAAATATCCACATATCACTATTCCTGTGTTCCTAATACACTCTAGTGTTCATATTAACAAATCACACCCCTCCTAATCATACTGGTACACGTGTGAAACCATGGCAACTCTCTAATGCAAGGTGATTTTTGTTTTCTTTCTTTTTTGAGACAGGGTCTCGATCTCTTGCCCGTGCTGGAGTGCAGTGATGAAATCATGGCTCACTGCAGACTTGAACTCCTGGGCTCAAGCCACCCTCTCATTTTCGCCTCCCAAAGTGCTGGGATTACAGATGTGAGCCACCACACCTGGCTAGATTTTCCCTCCCTTCCTCCCTGCCTCCTTTCCTTTTTGTTCTTTTTCTCTCCTTTCCTCTTTCTCTTAGACAAGGTCTCCCTCTTGCCCAGGCTGGAGTACAGTGGTACAATCACAGCTCACTGCAGCCTCAGTCTCCCGTGCTCAGGTGATCCTCCCATCTCAGCCTCCAAAGTAGCTGGGACCACAGGCATACACCACCACACATGGCTCCTTTTTTTTTTTTTTTTTTTTTTTTTGAGGTGGAATCTTGCTCTGTTGCCCAGGCTTGAGTGCAGTGGTGTGATCTCAGCTCACTGCAACCTCTGCCTCCTGGTTCAAGTGACTGTCATGCCTCAGCCTCCCAAGTAGCTGGGATTACAGGTACCCGCCACCATGCCCCGCTAATTTTTAAAAATATTTTCATATAGAGATGAAGTTTCACCATGTTGCCCAGGCTGGTCTCAAACCACTAAGCTCAAGTGATCCACCTGCCTCCGCCTCCCGAAGTGCTGGGATTACAGGCATGAGCCACCACGCCTGACCCAGTTAATTTTTAATATTTTGTAAAGAGAGGTCTCATTATGTTGCCCAGACTGGTCTTGAATTCCTGGGTTCAAGCAGTCCTCCCGCCTCAGTCTCCCAAACTGCTGGGATTACAAGCATGAGCCGCCATGCCCAGCCTTTTCTTCTTCTAAATTTCCTTGTTAGTAGGCAAGGACAGATTTCTTTTTCAAAAAGTAAGTTAGGTGAAGTGCACATAATGTTAATTTAATCATTGCAGAGCGGCACCAGGACAATCACAGTGTCATACAACCGCACCTCTACCATTTCCTTCCTTTGTGGTGTTGTTTGAGATGGAGCCTCGCTCTGTCACCCAGGCTGGAGTGCAGTGGCACGATCTCGGCTCACTGCGGCCTCCACCTCCTGAGTTCAAGCGATTCTCCTGCCTCAGCCTCCCGAACAGCTGGGATTACAGGCACCCGCCACCAAACCCGGCTAATTTTTGTGTTTTTAGTAGAGACGGGGTTTCACCATGTTGGCCAGGCTGGTCTCGAACTCCTGACCTCATGATCCATCCTCCTTGATCTCCCAAGGCTGGAGTGCAATAGCTTGATTACTACAATCTCCACCTCCCAGGTTCAAGCGATTCTCTTGCATCAGCCTCCTGAGTAGCTGCAATGACTGCAGGCAGCCGCCACCACACCTGGCTAGTTTCTGTGTTTTTAGTAAAGATGGGGTTTCACCACGTTGGTCAGTCTGCTCTTGAACTCCTCACCTCCTCATCAGCTAACCTCCGCCTCTCAAAGTGCTGGGATTACAGGCCTGAGCCGCCGCACCCCGACCCAAATGTTCATTTGCTAGTTTGGGTCATTGCGCTGCAGTTACGTGGGATGTTAATGTCATGGAGAACTGGGAAAGAATGTACGGGAATGCCACTGTGTTTTGCAATTATTCTGTAAGCCTAAAATGACCTCAGAATGAAAGAGTTAAAAAAGTTGGGCAGGCGCAATGTCTCACGCCTATAAACCTAACACGTTGGGAGGCTGAGGTGAGAGGGCTACCGGAGCCCAGGAGTTGGAGGCTGCAGTGAGCCTGTAAAATCAAGACTTTGCCTTCCAGCCTGGTGACAGAGCAAGGCCCTATCTCAAAACAAAAAACAAAAAACAAACAAACAAACAAAAAAGGCTGGTGCTGTAGCTCATGCCTGTACCACCACCACTGTGGGAGACTGAGGTGGGCAGATCACTTGAGTTCAGGAGTTTGAGACCATCCTGGCCAACATGGTAAAACTCTGTCTCCACTAAACAAACACACACACACACACACACACACACACACACACACACACACACACACACACACAAATTAGCCGGGCGTGGTGGCTGGCGCCTGTAGTCCCAGCATGAGAACCCAGGAGTCAGAGGTTGAAGTGAGCCAAGATCGCGCCACTGCACTCCAGCCTGGGAAAGAGAGTGAAACCCTTGTCTCTACGAAAAATTTAAAAAACATATTTTGAGGAACGGATGCAGTGGCTCACGCCTGTAATCCCAGCACTTCGGGAGCCTAAGGCAGGGGGATCACTTGAGGTCAGGAGTTTGAGACCAGCCTGGCCAACATGGTGAAACCTCGTCTCTACTAAAAATACAAAAATTATTTTGTATTTTTAGTGGCTCCCGCCTGTAGTCTCAGCGACTTGGGAGGCTGAGGCAGAATTGCTCCGGGAGGCGGAGGTTAAAGTGAGCCAAGGTCGTGCTACTGCACTCCAGCCTGGGCGACAGAGCGAAACTCCATCTTGGGGTTAAAAAAAAAAAAAAAAAAAGAAAAAACACACCTTTGTTCCATCTCCCAGGGAGGCAACCTCCACTCCAAAGCCTGTTTGACTACAAAGTTTGCAACTCGTTGTGCTGGTGATCTGATCTGCAGAGATCCTGCTGCGGGAACCAGAATTTGCCTACTGAGGCTGGAAACCTCATCAGACGCAGCGTCACACGTGCGTGAGCGTCACACGTGCGTGAGCGGGTCCGTCGCTGATTCCGTCGATTTCCTTGCAGGCCCTACTTACTCCTCCAGAAGTCCAAACGCGAAACAGGCACCGGCCCTCTCCGGCGGCCTCCCTGGGCCTGCCCTTGCTAAGGTGCCTCTCCTGGGACAAGGACAGCCCCAGATATCTTCAGCTCCTGCCCCTCTGAGGCCGTGCCTACCTGGGAAGGAACGAGCTGGCAGAGGGCAGGAGTGGGGGCACCAAATTGGGAGAGACTGAGGAACCCAGGGTCCCCACGGAGAGGAGCAGATGAGCCAACTGCAGGGGACCTGGACCTGTCACAAGCTTTATTGTCCCGAGCACAGACTCGCCACACTTCAACAATTCCACTGTGGGGAGGGGCGGGGCGTGGGACGGACCTGGGGAAGGGACATGGGTCAGTGGCTGAGCCCCGCCTCCGGGCAGCCACACCGGGTGGCTGCAGCGGCCCATGGAGGAAGAGACTCCCAGGGAAACCCACCACCTCCTCCCGGTGCCCTGCGGGGTGGATCTCTGGCTGTTAGTACACTAATCGGTGCCCCTTCGGGTGGGGCAGAGCTGCCTGACTTGGCTGGAAAGAGCTGTATCTGACCCTGGGTTAGGCCACCAAAGCATGGCTTCTAGACAGCTGTTAATAGGACTGCATGCGAGCTACCGAAAGCCGACGGGGACTGGCGGGGGGCCCGGAGGACTGACTCTGACTCCCACTTGGGCTGCACGTGGGCAGGAGCGTGAGCGCCAGCTACCTGTGCCGGGCGGAGCTCACGAGGGCGACCTGGGCCGTTCCTATGAATTGCACACGCATCCTGTGCGTTAAGGGCAAGCCGGAATGGGGCACTGGGCTTCTCCCTCTGGTCCCCTGGTGGAGGAGGCCTCACAAGAAAACTCCCTGAGCTGCCGGAGCGTGAG